>NW_028270188.1:49642209-49770067 GCF_037043375.1 Chiloscyllium plagiosum
GGTGCCTCACTGTTTTCTGTTTTTTTTTTTGCTGGCAGGAGGTCTTTGGCGAGGATTCGGAGGTCACTCGGGAATCGTCGTCCAAGAGGAAACGGATCCTGAGGTTTGAAGAGGTTGAGGAGAATGACATTATCCCCGGACCACCCACAGAGAGTCCAGGCATGCTGACAAAGATTCAGGTCAGTCTGATTTCTCCGTGATGTCTACTGAGACCACAGACCGGTCAAAGAGTTGGCAAAGCAGGGTTGGATTTACAGCAGGATTCAACAAGCAGTGTATTTTACAGCAGGCTGTGTCTACTTAAATAGCACACTACTGGATACAATCAACTGAGTCGATAAGGCACTGCAGTACCCAGTCTACAGGGCCTGTTTGGATGGCGCCCGGCCTGCAGGGCGAAAGTGAGGACTGCAGATGCTGAAGATCAGAGTCGAAACGTGTGGTGCTGGAAAAGCGCAGCTAGTCAGGCAGCATCCAAGGAGCAGGAGAATCCACGTTTCGAGCATAAACTCTTCATTAGGCATCATAAGACCGTAAGAGCATAAGACATAGGAGTGGAAGTAAGGCCATTCGGCCCATCGAGTCCACTCCGCCATTCAATCATGGCTGATAGGCATTTCAACTCCACTTACCCGCATTCTCCCCATAGCCCTTAATTCCTTGTGACATCAAGCATTTATCAATCTCTGCCTTGAAGACATTTAGCGTCCCGGCCTCCACTGCACTCTGTGGCAATGAATTCCACAGACCCACCACTCTCTGGCTGAAGAAATGTCTCCGCGTTTCTGTTCCGAATTTACCCCCTCTAATTCTAAGGCTGTGCCCACGGGTTCTAGTCTCCTCGCCTAACGGAAACAATTTCCTAGCGTCCACCCTTTCCAAGCCATGTATTATCTTGGAAGTTTCTATTAGATCTCCCCTTAATCTTCTAAACTCCATAAGGCCTTCTGTGCGAAACGTCGACCCTCCTGCTCCTTGGATGCTGCCTGACTGGCTGTGCTTTTCCAGCACCACACTTTTTTGATCCCGGCCTGCAGGGCCTGTTCAAACAGCGCCCGGCCTGCAGGGCCTATTTGATTTGATTGATTTATTGTCACGTTTATCTTGTTACAGTGCGAAGTGTTGTATAACAGTATTTAAATAGCACAGGGCAGTGAACTGTTAATGAACCATAGGAAGGCAGAATCATTGAGCAAAACTGTAACAACGTGGTCATCCAGCACAGAAACAGACTAATCAGTTCATAATCCCAAACTAAACTACTCCCACCTGCCTGTTGCTGACCCATATCCCTCCAAACATTTCCTGTTCATGTCCTTATCCAAATGTCTTTTAAGTGTTGTAACTGTGCCCACATCCACCACTTCCTCAGGAAGCTCATTCCACGTGCGAATCACTCTCTGTTTAAAAAGAAAGTCCCTCTTCTTTTTTTTAAATCTCTCTCCTGTAAGGTTAAAAATGTGCCCCCGAGTCTTGAATTCCTCCACCCGAATGAAAAGACAACCACCATTAACCCTATCTGTATCCCCCATTATTTTATAAACTTCTTTCATCTCACCGCTCCACCTCAACAGCTAATAGCTGAATTGTTGACATATCCCTGTCCTGGGAGTGTTTGATGGGGGACAGTGTAGAGGGAGCTTTTTTCTGTATCTAACCCCGTGCTGCCCCTGTCCCTGGGAGTGTTTGATGGGGGGACAGTGTAGAGGGAGCTTTACTCTGTATCTGACCCTGTGCTGTCCCTGTCCTGGGAGTGTTTTATGAGGGGATGGTGTCGAGGGAGCTTTACTCTGTATCTAACCCCATGCCGTCCCTGTGCTGGGAGCGTTTGATGGGGGGACAGTGTAGAGGGAGCTTTACTCTGTATCTAACCCCGTGCTGTCCCTGTCCTGGGAGTGTTTGATGGGGGGACAGTGTAGAGGGAGCTTTACTTTGTATCTAACCCCGTGCTGTCCCTGTCCTGGGAGTGTTTGTTGGGGGGACAGTGTAGAGGGAGCTTTACTCTGTATCTAACCCCGTGCTGTCCCTGTCCTGGGAGTGTTTGATGGAGACAGAGTCGAGGAAGATTTACCTTTGGCTGAAAGGCCCCGAGGAAGCTTGATTATTGATTCTGATGTTGTTTTGCTGTGAATCTACTCATTCCTTTTCCTTATTTGCCTTACAGATCAAACAGATGATGGAGGCGGCGACAAAGCAGATTGAGGAACGGAAGCGGCAGCTGAGTCTGATCACCCCTTCATTCCAGCAGGTAACGGGTACTGTCACAACAGCAGCTGTGATGGTGGAACTCTGCTGTGCCTGATCATTGCTGCACTCCAGGGCACCCCTGCTTGGGAGAGAAAGTTGGATATGGGAGGGTTCCAGTTATCCCTTCCATTGCGGAGTTGGAAGGAAAGTCCTTGGAGTTAACCAGGGACTTCTGTTCATCCATCTCAGTGGAGTTCAAGATAATTTCAGGCAATGTCTTTGGACTGAGTGCTTGGAACAGGGAGGGGTTGTGCAAGAGGCAAGAGAGATCGCGGAGGGCCGTCCCTTCCCTGGCTGGCATCGGTTCAGTCAAAGGTGATGTGATCGTCATTGTGTCACGATTTCTCGTATCGCTGTGCACACGTGAGGTGCTGCGGGTTCTCTTTGAGCACGGGAGGTGGGTGTCACTAGCTGGATTAGTGTTTGTTGCTATATCTGGTTGCCCATTGAAGTGATGGTGAGTCGCTTTCTTGAACTGCTGCAGTCTGTGGTGATGTAGGGGACACCCACATTACTGTAAGGGAGTGAGTGGACGTCTGTATACGTCCAGGCAGTATGGTGAGTGGATTGGAGGGGAACTTACAGTTCCATGTATCTGCTGTCCTTGTCCTTCTAGATATTAATGGTGTCTGAGGAGCCCTGGTGATTTGCTGCAGTGCATCTTGTAGATGGTACACCCTGCTGCGACTGGGCGTTAGTGGTGGAGGAAGTGAATGAATGAAGGAAGGTGATGGATGGAGTGTCCATCAAGCAGGCTGTAGTCTTGAGGTGCCACAGCCCAATGTTGACTGGATGTCAACCTGTGACCTATTCTGGGGCCAGCTGAGGTGGTGAGAGGTGCTGCAGAAATGGGCGTCTCTCTGGTTGAGCTCTCTGCTGTTCGCTGTTGCCTGACGTGACCTTGTTTCTCTGCAGCGGGTTTCGGCCCTGGCTCCCAACGCTGACCTGCCTCCGATGGGTCAGACCATCCAGCCCTCCCAGGCAGCCTCCTTTATGAACGATGCCATTGAAAAGGCCAAGAAGGCGGCCGAACTGCAGGCCCGGATCCAGACCCAGCTCTCCTTGAAGCCCGGACTGCTGCAGAGCACCAACCTGGTGGGCCTCGCCAATCTGCACGCCATGGGCATCGCACCCCCGTGAGTATCTGTGCTGCAGTGTGCTGCCCCATGGGGAGAAAGTGAGTGGTCCTAGCCCGCACTGACTGAGGGTTGGGAGGGCGCATCTTCTCGGACACTTGGTGAAGGAACCCTCTCTCCCTCACGTTGCCCCTATCCTGCTCTTTACCTCGACCACGTCCCATGGGTGTGAATTCCACATTCTCCCTCTCAGGATACACAGACATTTCTCCTTGATTCCCATTTATTCGTAACTGTAACGTGTTGGCAGTCCTCCAGTTGCTGTCATTCCTTGACACGGTATTTTTCACTGTTGCGTGAAATATTTCTGCGTGGGAGCAGATGCCCTGTTCCCCGTGAGAGCATGTCCTCTGTTTTCCCCCTACTCCAGTAACAGGAGAAGGCCGTTTGCCCCCTCGAGCCTGCTCCACCATTCTCGATCATGGCTGATGGTCCACCTCAACGCCAATTACCCACGCAGTCCCCATATCCCTTGATGTGACTGGTCACCAGAAATCTCTCAGCCTCTCTGTTTCAATCTACTAAATTCTGCTCTTGCACCTTTGTGTCCTTTTATCATGTGGAGACTAGACCACTGCCCAGTCGCTGCGCTGATCTTGTCTCTCCGAGAGTCCGTAAGCTTTATATAATTTCTCTGTCAGTGTTGCCTCTCCACAGATGAATCTTGTCTCTACTAGCAAGCACACTAGCAAGCACAGTATTTGGCCAGTTGGGACTTACCTTTATTTGGTATTTTAAAAAAAAATTCACTCATGGGATTTGGTGCGCTGCCTGAGTCAGCATTTATTGCCTGTCTCTAGTTGCCCTTGAGAAGGTGGAGGTGAGCTCCCCTTCTTGGACTATGGTTGATGACTCTCAATGCCTTTAAGGAGGGAATTCCAGGACTTTACACCCAGTGCTAGTGATGAAATAATATATTAGATAAAAATAACGTCTGCAGGTGCTGGAAACCAGAGTCTAGATTAGAGTGGTGCTGGAAAAGGGCTTTCTGAAGAAGGGCTTATGCCCGAAACGTCGATTCTCCTGTTCCCTGGATGCTGCCTGACCTGCTGCGCTTTTCCAGCAACACATTTCCAGCTCTGAAAAAGCACAGCAGTGCAGGCAGCATCAAAGGAGCAGCAGAGTTGATGTTTTGGGCAAAAGCCCTTCATCAGGAATACAGGCAGAGGGTCTGAAAGGTGGAGAGATAAATGAGAGGAGGGTGGGGGTGTGGAGAAAGTAGCATAGAGAAACAGTATATTTCCAACTCCGGATTGCGGGGGGTGGGGGGGGCGGCAGCAATGTTCCCATGTATCAATTGCCCTTGTTGTACTGGATGGAAGTGGTCATGGGTTTGGAAGGTCATGGTGAGTTGCTGCAGTGCATCTTATTGATGGTGCATACTGCTACGACTGAGCATCAGTGGTGGAGGGAATGAATATGTTAACCAAGCGGGTTGCTTTGTCCTGGATGGTGTCAAAGCTCCTCGAGTGTGGTTGGAGCTGCACCCATCCAGGCAAGTGGGGAGTATTCCACTGTGCTCCTGACATTTGCCTTGTTGATGGTGGGGCAGGCTTTGGGGAGTCAGCAGGTGAGTTACTGGTTGCAGGACTCCCAGCCCCCCTCCTGCTATTGTGGGGCACAATTTATATGGCTGCTCCAGTTCAGGTCAATGGTAACTCCTCGGACTTTAATAGTGGGGGATTCAGTGATGGTAGTGCCATTGAGCTCCAAAGACCAATTATTAATAGTCTCCTGTGAGATGGTGAACCCCAGGATGTTGATAGTGGGAATGCAATCATAGTGACACTATTGAATGTCATGGGGCGATGGTTAGATTGTCCCTTGTGAGATGGTGACCACGCAGATGTTGATAGAGGGGGAGGTTTGGGTTGGTAACACCATTGAATGTCATGGGCGTGATGGTTAGATTCTGTCTTTTGGGAGATGGTAATGAGATGGATGTTGATAGTTAGGGGTTGGGATTCACGTTGCTAATGGCAATGAATGTCATGGGGAGATGGTTAGATTCTGTCTTGTTGATGATGGTCTTTGCCCAGGTAATTGTGTGGTACAAATGCCATTTGCCATGTGTCAGCCCAAATTGCTGACTTGACCACCAGTGCCCCCCACTTCTCAGCCCAATTGTCTGCCCCCTCCCAAAAAGAAACTTGGCACAACTACAGTTGCATCCCCGCTGCCGATGGTGGAACCTGAGGTGTTGGTATGTGTTTTTTGTTCAGACTAACGTCCTGTTTCCGTTGGCAGCAAAGTGGAGTTGAAGGAGCACCTGAAGCCGACACCGCTGATACTGGACGACCAGGGCCGAACGGTGGACGCCACTGGGAAGGAGGTGGAGCTGACCCACCGGATGCCCACCCTGAAAGCCAACATCCGGGCGGTGAAGCGGGAGCAGTTCAAGCAGCTGCTGCTGAGGGAGAAGCCCAGCGATGACCTGGAGGCCAACACCTTCTACGATCCCCGTGTGCCCGTGCTGCCCTCCCAGCGCCAGAAGAGGATCTTCCGCTTCCATGAGAGGGGCAAGTTTGAGAAAATAGCCCAGAGGATACGCACCAAGGTAGCGGCGGCCGGCCTGGGACGAGCGAGCAGTGGGAGAGGGGCGGGGGCTCCGTTTCCCCTCAACCCCCCCCCCCCCCACCTCGCGAAAGAGAAATCAGACGGGGTGGGTGGGAGGGGGTTGGGACTTGAAAGGGAATAGCGGCAGAGTTGAATTATTTAAGAGTAAGGATGAAGAGCGAGATGAAACGCTGTTCTTATAGTGTCGGCTCCCCCCAGCAGGCTAAAAGCTGCGATGGTTTGGATTGAGCCCCCTCGCTGTTTGATTGAATCCCTCGTGAATGTTTGGTGGATGGTAAAACTCCAGTGACCCCGGTGAAGGGGAAACGGAGCCCCCTTTGATCTCTCAGTTCGCCTCCCTCTGCCTTTCCTTTTGAAAGCGTAAACCCTGTGCTTTTGAAAAAGGAAACTATTGGGTAGGCAGCACAGTGATTAGATGTTACTGATTTAATAATCCAGCGAAAAGTCCAAACTCTACGGCCAGGCGTTTTGAGAGATCCAGTTTATTGAAAAATTTGGAAATAGAATCAGGCAAGGGGTCTGTAAAAGGTGTTGGAAAACCCCGTCAGGTTCACGCTGGAGTCTTTCCCGCTGTAGCGTTGCTGACTTGGGGTGGCAAGAGCAAGCAGAGATGGGGTTGGGGGCTGGAAAATGATGCGATCCTCGTATCCCACAATCTCATGAGTGGAAGTGGGTGACGATGCGGGAAGGAGCTGAGGAGGGCACGACTCCACTGGTGCTGTATCTTTAACGCAGTTACCCCCCCCTCCCCCCCAAACCCACCCCTGCCCTCTCCATTCTGTGTTCAGGCGCAGCTGGAGAAACTGCAGACCGAAATCGCACAGGCGGCCAAGAAGACGGGCATCCAGACCTCGACCAAGTTGGCACTGATCGCCCCCAAGAAGGAGCTGAGGGAGGGCGAGGTGCCGGAAATCGAGTGGTGGGATTCCTACATCATTCAGAGCGGGATCGAGCTGTGAGTTGCCTGGACGCTGGGTGGGGAGTGAGGTTCTGAGGGCTGAGTCTCGAGGCAGCGAGGCGAGGTGGGGTGCTTAACGCAGGCGTGGCCTGGGTGAGAACTCCCGGCTGTGTCGTTGGGCTATCCACCGGTGTGCACACGCTTGCAACTCTTAAACCCCACAAAACGTGGTGAAATCTGGTCGATTGCCTGGCTTGCTGATTCTTTTCCCTAAGTGGGCGGCACGGTGGCTCAGTGGTTGGCACTGCTGCCTCACAGCGCCAGAGACCCAGGTTCGATTCCACCCTCGGGCGACTGACTGTGTGGAGTTTGCACATTCTCCCCCGTGTCTGCGTGGGTTTCCTCCCACAGTCCAAAGATGTGCAGGTCAGGGTGGATTGGCTCGGGCAGCCACGTCGCGTACTAAATTACCTGCGTTAATAACTTGAGTAAAAAGGAGAGCGAGCGAGCAGCATTGCACTTGTCTTGATGTTCCTCTGTATCTCTCTGCCTCTGTTTTGAATTTAAACGCATGCTCAGGACAACGGAGAATCTGAAGAATGAACAGAATTTCCACGGCATTACAAACTTGGTGGAGCATCCGACTCAAATCAGCCCTCCCGGTACGAGCCCCACGAGGGCATGAGTGTTATCGTTGCAGGCCAGCCCCAGCTTTAACTCTCTGCTCTGCTCTGCGCACCCTTTCCCCAGTTCGGACATTTCCCCCCTCGAGGTCGGTCTCTATGTTTTAGTCTGTTTTAGTTCTGTCTAACAGGGAAAGAACAGGCTTTTCAGGTCCACCCAAAGTATTTCACAGCTACTGGGGGACATTCAAAATAATACAGGGATGTAAGAAATGTGGCCAAGCAACGCGTTCTCTCAGCGCCGTCCCTCCCGACGGTGCGGCGCTGAGCCTGGGCGCCGTCCCTCCCGACGGTGCGGCGCTGAGCCTGGGCGCCGTCCCTCCCGATGGTGTGGCGCTGTGCCTGGGCGCCGTCCCTCCCGATGGTGTGGCGCTGTGCCTGGGCGCCGTCCCTCCCGCCGGTGCGGCGGTCTGCCTGGGCGCCGTCCCTCCCGCCGGTGCGGCGGTCTGCCTGGGCGCCGTCCCTCCCGCCGGTGCGGCGGTCTGCCTGGGCGCCGTCCCTCCCGCCGGTGCGGCGGTCTGCCTGGGCGCCGTCCCTCCCGCCGGTGCGGCGGTCTGCCTGGGCGCTGTCCCTCCCGCCGGTGCGGCGCTCTGCCTGGGCGCCGTCCCTCCCGCCGGTGCGGCGCTCTTGTCTGTGATGACATTGGAGTGTCTGGATTTTGTGCTCAAATCTGGGGCCCGATCTTCTGGCTTGGGTGGAGGAGGGAGTGGGTACATGTCAGGGACTGAACATCCACCCTTTGTGCACAGCTGCAGCTGGCACGCTGGCTGCGTGGCCGCGTGGGGTTTTATCTGTGGAGCATCCTCTGCGTGAGCAGGGTGGCAGCTGGAGAGAGCCCAATGATCTGGCTCTGGCTGACTGACCGTCTTTGTCTGTCCACCCCCTCCACGTTGTGTGTGCACAGTTGACACAGACAAGCCGGTGACGCTTGGTGTTTACCTGACCAAGAAGGAGCAGAAGAAGCTGCGACGACAGACTCGGCGGGAGGGCCTGAAGGAGATGCAGGAGAAGATACGTCTGGGGCTCATGCCTCCTCCTGAGCCAAAGGGTAAGCAGCCAGTGGAACTGTCGCGCTTTTCTTTTATCCCCCACTCCCACCCCCCAGATCTCTGTCCCCCTTCCTAACAACGGGGCCTCCTTTCTGTCCCCACAGTGCGGATCTCCAACCTGATGCGGGTTCTCGGGACAGAAGCTGTGCAGGATCCAACCAAGGTGGAGGCTCACGTCAGGGCACAGATGGCCAAGAGGTTAAAGTAAGTGTTGTGGGGGGGGGGGGATGGGTTTGTCCTTGAATTGGTGATCCCTTCCCCCGGGAGCGGCGTCCCAGCAGGGGTTTGTGCTGTTCCTGCTCCCTGGGAGGGAGGCGAGCGTGGGCTCAGAGGGCAGGAGTGCAGCTGACTGCCGGGCGGTGAGTGGGCTGGAGTTGTGTTGGAGGGGGAGAGTTCGTGGCGAGAGTGAGCCGCAGCCTCTGAGGCAGCGGAAGGCAAGGGCTGGCTCAAGAAACCAGCTGGGTGGAGTGTCGCAGGCCTTGGGTGACCCCGTGTTTCGTTGCAGGGCTCATCAGGACGCCAACAGTGCCCGCAAGCTGACAGCTGACCAGCGGAGAGAGAAGAAGATCAAGAAGCTGAAGGAAGACGTGTCCCTGGGCGTCCACATCGCAGTCTACCGGTGAGTCCGGCCGCGAGGTTTCACCTCTGCCACTCCTCACCCTCCGAATTGCCCCCCTGTGTGGGTGCTGCCTATTCCACCCCATCGCCTGAGGTACCCATCGGAAATGTCAGCACTCCCCACGGTCTGCTCGACTGTCCAGGGCATCGGGTTGAAGGTGCCCTGCCTGTCCAGCAGGGTGTGGGTGCTGAGCTGAATGGTGATCCTGTGCCAGGGATTTCCAATGCCCCCTCGCTCCCTCTGCCAGCCCTGCATACCTGCTGCTCCCCCACTACGGCTGCTCTGGTTCAGCTGGGGTCAGCCCATTGCTGGCAGTCGAGCCTACCCTCAATCTGCCTGACTCGGTGCTAGTCCAGGGACGGCACCTCCTGCCAGGCATCAATGGGTTTGCCGTTACTTTCAACATGTTATGTCTGGTCGTGCACGTTGTTGGAGCAGCGGTGGGAGCTGCGATGCACATCGAAGCCGAAGAGCTTTAGGATGTCACTGTCTGATTAGCTCTGGCAACAATTCGCAAAGCTATTTGTGTATTCGCTGCCAGCAACCGCTTTTGAACTTTACACATTGTGGCAGGGAGCAAGGTAGCTAACCTGCTCGATCAGGTCCTACAGTCCGGGGCGTCAACTCTGGCCAGAGCTTGTTTTCTCAAACGGTGGTTCACAGGGTAGTACTGGCCCCAAGGAAACAGGGCTGATCTGATCCATTCTGTTACCCAAAACTGGACTTTTTCAATTCCCCTGAGTAACAGAAGTGTACTTTAATGCCTTATTGTACTTAAACCACCTTTGGAACAACGGCATCACGGGGACAAACCCCCCGGTGCGTCGCATCCCTCGGCGCTGACCCTCTGACAGCACAGATTTATGACACTCTGTATATGTTTAATGTTAATCTGTAGGGCATCGTCCCCACTGAAAATTGCTGTGGAATTGCCCTAACTGATCCTCTGCTAATTTCAGAATCCGAAACCTGAGCAACTCAGCGAAGAAGTTCAAAGTGGAAACCAATGCAGGGCAGCTGTACCTGACGGGAACTGTAGTCCTGCACAAAGATGTTAACGTGGTGGTGGTAGAGGGAGGTGAGGAAGATTGGGCTGAGTTTGTGTTGGTGCCCTGAGTTTCAGGCCATCCTGTCCCTGTCCTGGGAGGGTTTGATGGGGGACAGTGTAGAGGGAACTTTACTCTGTCTCTAACCCCATGCTGTCCCTATTCTGGGAGTGTTTGATGGGGGACAGTGTAGAGGAAGCTTTACTCTGTATCTAACCCTGTCCTGGGGAGTGTTTGATGGGGGGGACAGTGTAGAGGGAGCTTTACTCTGTATCTAACCCTGTGCTGTCCCTGTCCTGGGGAGTGTTTGATGGGGGACAGTGTAGAGGGAGCTTTACTCTATATCTAACCCCGTGCTGTCCCTGTCCCTGGGGTGTTTGATAGTGGATAGTGTAGAGACAGCTTTGATTGCAGTTTAGAAGAGTACGGGGCCTTTACTATGTCTATAATCCCAAGCTGTGTCTGTCTAGGAATTTGATGGCGACTGTGTAAAGGCATCTTAACTTTTAGAGTTATAAAGTCATAGAGATGTACAGCATGGTAACCGACCCTTCGGTCCAACCCGTCCATGCCAACCAGATATCCCAACCCAATCTAGTCCCACCTGACAGCACCCGGTCCGTATCCCTCCAAACCCTTCCCATTCATGTACCCATCCAAATGCCTCTTAAATATTGCAATTGTACCAGCCTCCACCACTTCCTCTGGCAGCTCATTCCATACACGTACCACCCTCTGCATGAAAAAGTTGCCCCTTAGGTCTCTCTTCCCTCTCACCCTAAACCTCTAGTTCTGGACTCCCTGACCCCAGGGAAAAGACTTTGCCTATTTACCCTATCCATGCCCCTCATGATTTTGTAAACCTCTATCAGGCCACCCCTCAGCCTCCGACACTCCAGGGAAAACAGCCCCACTCCCTAGGACCTTACCATTAAGTGTATAAGTCCTGCTAAGATTTGCTTTCCCAAAATGCAGCACCTCACATTTATCTGAATTAAACTCCATCTGCCACTTCTCAGCCCATTGGCCCATCTGGTCCAGATCCTGTTTGTTTTAGATGAGTCGAGGGACCTTCAGTTTTAAAAGGGTTCTTGCTGGGATCAGGGGATTGGGAGTAATGCTGCTGTGAGTGCAGGAGATGGTGATGCTGCCCCTTCTCTGCACCTTTTGAAGTGTGTCTGTGGGCAGAGAGGCAGTGTTGTTAAAAGCTGCGATTCCCAGTTTTCAAGGCTGTCCTCTCCTCTCCTCTCCACTCAGGTCCCAAAGCACAGAAGAAATTCAAGCGTCTGATGCTGCATCGTATAAAGTGGGCTGAGCAGACTGCCACTTCTCGAGACGACGGTGAGTCATGATGTTGGTTCCGTGCTTCCCTCCTCCGGGAGGAACTCCAGCGGGGATGCGGTCTGAAGGGGCAGGACACAGACCTGCTGAAGTCTACAGCATGTAAAGAGAGCAGGGGGACACAGTGAAAGGGAATGGTAAAGCTCTGAGACGTAAACATGAGAGGCTGAATTTGTTTTGGTTCATTTGTGGGACTTGGGCGACACTGGCTGGCCAGCATTGATAGCCCATCCCTCTTTGTCCCTTGAGAAGGTGGCGGGTGGGGGGGGGTGGTGAGCTGCCTTCTTGAATCACTGCAGTCCACCTGCTGTGGGTTGACCCACAATGCCGGTAGGCGGGAATTCCAGGATCTTGATCTAATGACTGTGAAGGAATGGCGGTTATATTTCCAAGTCAGGGTGGTGAGTGGCTTTGAGGGGAACTTGCAGGTGGGTGTTCCCACGTACCTGCAGCCCCTTGTCCTTCTAGGTGGAAGTGGTCGTGGGTTTGGAAGGTGCTGTCTCAGGATCTTTGAATTTCTGCAGTGCATCTTGTCGATAATACACACTGCTGCTAGGAGGTGGAGGGATTGAATGTTTTGTAGATGTGCCAATCGAGCAGGTTGCTTAGTCCTGGATGGTGTCAAGCTTCTTGTGATGTTGGAGCTGCACCCGTCCAGGGCAAGCGGGAAATATTCCATCCTAATCCTGACTTGTGCCTTGTAAATGGTGGATAGACTTTGGGGTGTCAGGAGGTGAGTTACTTGTCGCAGTATCCCTAGTCTCTGATCTGCTCTTGTAGCCACTGGTCACTGTGGTGAGTTTCTGGTCAATGGTAACTCCAAGGATGTTGACAATGGGGATTCAGTGATGGAATACCGTTGAATGTCATGGGGCGGTGGTTAGTGTCTCCTATTGGTGATGGTCATTACCTGGCATTTTTGTGTTGCGAATATTACTTGCCACTTGTCAGCCCAAGCCTGGCGGTATCGTCCAGATCTCGTTGCATTTGAGTGTGGGCACCTTCTGTGCGGTGTACAGGGAAGGTAGTCAAAGGACCAGGATGTTGGGTGCTTGCAGCTCACTGTTTGGAGCGAGTTAAGCCCGGGCTTGTAATAGTGTGTTTTTGCCCTTCCACCCTCTCAGACGAAGACGGATCAGACGATGAGGTTGTGAAGAAGGTGAACAAGTGTGTGCTGGTGTGGGAGGTAAGCAGTGTTTTCATCAATTACAGCTCCCTGTGACCCCACAGCTTCCCGGCCTGATGGCTTGTCCCCTTTGTTTGAAAACCAGAGCCGGGGGTGACTTGGTCACCACCTGAAACTGAGCCTGTCTGCTCAGCGGAGTCTCTGGAAGCCCAGGCTGGCCCGACTCCCTCAGGCTGATGACACTGAGTCGAACTGGAGCAGCTGCCTGCCTGTGTCGACCAGCCACACCTCTCCAAAGCCTTTGACGATGCTGCTAATTGATGTATTTAATTAAGTAGTGTATTTGCTGTAACTTCAGCCTCTGCGGTCTTTCGGAGACCCAATTCTGGACCCTTGCTCGTCACACGATTTCTGCACCTCAGCCCCAAGCTCTGGAATCGCCTTCCGAAACCTCTGCTCTGCCCGCGCTGTCTCCCCCGCTGGCGCTGCCCCTCCCCAGCTCATGCTCTCTTCCCCTTCAAGAACCTGACCTCTTTCCATAGCCATCCCTCAAGTGACTCGGTGTCAAATTAAATTTGGGTGCACTTCTGTGGGACGCTAAAACTGCTTACATCGATGCAAGTCATCAAGTGGTGGGTTGTCATTTTCAGGACTTGCCTTGATTTTTGTCGTTGGCATGAGGGAGCACTGACACGGGGTTCAGCAACTGCTCTCCGGGGTCTTGATTCTGACACACGGAGCTATTTGTGTGTGACACCCCTGCCTCCTTTTTCTCTCCTGTCAAACCAGGGAACGGCGAAGGAGAGGAGTTTTGGCGACATGAAATTCAAACAGTGTCCGACAGAGAGCATGGCACGGGAGCATTTCAAGAAACACGGAGTGGAGCAGTACTGGGACCTAGCCATCAGTGAATCGGTGCTGGAGGTTACAGAGGACTGAGGTGGCAGCATTCCGCTCCGTGTCTTCCAACTGTCTGTGGCCATTTTGGATTTTTCACGGGTGTTGGGCTTGGGAGGGTGAGAGGAGATGGTGTCTTGGTGTGAGACGGGCTTTCGTCTAGGGCTGGGAGGAAGCCAAGAGCTCCAGGGCTCTCTGATCCAAAATGCAGGAATTGAATATTGCCTCCAGATTTCGGTACCGCTATTCTCTTGTACACCCCATTCTCCGTACAGCTATCGTGTCGCCAGAGCATGTAGGAGACTGGAAAGATGTGCAGTCCTTTCTGACAGTGCTTACATCTGCCGGGGAAAGTAATATTGAGCGTTACAAATGTGATACAGTGGCCAGTCACAGCATGAAAAGAGAAAGGGGTTCTCATAATCCCTATTCCGGTCCATTTTGACGATTCTGATGCTTTTGAGCTCAATTGTTTTCCGAACAGCTTCTAGTCTCTTTGGAGCCGGGGGGATCCTGTTAGGAACCAGCTGCTTCCCTGGCGCTGTCCACCCTGGTTTGCATGTTTGTTACAAGTAAAACAAGTGGAGAGAGCAGAGACTGGGGTTGGTAGGGGGGTGGGGGGGGGCAGAAAGGTCGTGGGGTCGGTGTGATCATTTTCTCTCCTCCTCCCCCCGCCCCCCCCTCCCCCCGCCCGGAAAGAATCTTCACCCCTGTAAAAGAAATTGGCACCTGCCTTTGTTGAGGTCGGTCAAACAGGTTTCTGGAATGATCCATGTCACTTTTACCCACTGAATACCTTTAGGACAAATTCGGTTTAGAAGGTTGATCAGAAAGTTTTGGTATTTTATTCCAGCCAGGGCTGAGGCTTGAGACCCCCGTTCTATTCAAGTTCAGTGATGAGTGCATTGCAATATGTCATTCCCGACCTTCGGTTTGCAGTCCTTTTCCCCAGAAAGTCATTCATCTCCCTTTTTACCTTGCATGCTCACTTTCTCTCTCCCTCTCTTTTATTCCTTTCTCCCTCTCTCTCTCTTTCTTTATTTCTCTCTCTCTTTCTTTATTTCTCTCTCTCTTTCTTTATTTCTCTCTCTCTCTTTCTCTCCCTTCCTTCCTCTCCCGCCCCCTCTCCCGCCCCCTCTCCCGCCCCCTCTCCCGCCCCCTCTCCCGCCCCCTCTCCCGCCCCCTCTCCCGCCCCCTCTCCCGCCCCCTCTCCCGCCCCCTCTCCCGCCCCCTCTCCCGCCCCCTCTCCCGCCCCCTCTCCCGCCCCCTCTCCCGCCCCCTCTCCCGCCCCCTCTCCCGCCCCCTCTCCCGCCCCCTCTCCCGCCCCCTCTCCCGCCCCCTCTCCCGCCCCCTCTCCCGCCCCCTCTCCCGCCCCCTCTCCCGCCCCCTCTCCCGCCCCCTCTCCCGCCCCCTCTCCCGCCCCCTCTCCCGCCCCCTCTCCCGCCCCCTCTCCCGCCCCCTCTCCCGCCCCCTCTCCCGCCCCCTCTCCCGCCCCCTCTCGCGCCCCCTCTCGCGCCCCCCCCTCTCCCTCTCTCCCTCTCTCCCTCTCTCCCTCTCTCTCTCTCGTGGGCGCGCCCCCTCTCCCTCTCTCCCTCTCTCTCTCTCTCTCTCTCGTGGGCGCGCCCCCTCTCCCTCTCTCCCTCTCTCGTGGGCGCGCCCCCTCTCCCTCTCTCCCTCTCTCTCTCTCTCTCTCTCGTGGGCGCGCCCCCTCTCCCTCTCTCCCTCTCTCTCTCTCTCTCTCGTGGGCGCGCCCCCTCTCCCTCTCTCCCTCTCTCTCTCTCGTGGGCGCGCCCCCTCTCCCTCTCTCCCTCTCTCTCTCTCTCTCTCGTGGGCGCGCCCCCTCTCCCTCTCTCCCTCTCTCTCTCTCTCTCTCTCGTGGGCGCCCCCCTCCCCCTCCCCCGCACTTGGGCCTTGACGTGTTTTTGTTCTGTTTGTCCTGTCTGCTGATGGCGAGGTATTCTGGTTGACAGGTGAGTACTAGCTGCAGTGGAGTGACCCTGACGTTGCCACAGAGAAGTGAGATGTAAATCTCTCTGGTCTGATGGCTCATTGCCCCTCGTTCTGAGGAGAGCCACAGCCCTGTTTGCTCATGGAAGTTTACTGCACCTCGAACTGGAGAGGACCAAGGAGCTTTGTGAGACCTCTGTCAGCTGTAGTGGTTCTGTTCCTAACACTGAGGTTAAGGTGGATTATTTCTTTGAGTCACAGAACATGACTGTTTTATCTAACCTCATGTCTCACCTATCCTGGGAATGTTGGATGGGAACAATGTAGAGGAGCCTTTATTCTATATCTAATTCCCTGCTGCCCCTCTCTTGGGGGCTTTGGATTGGCAGTGGGGGGGGGAGAAGATAGTGTAGATAAAACTTTACTTATTATGTAACCCATTGCCGCCTCTGTCCTGGGAGGGGGAATACTGTAGAGGGAGCTTGACTCTATCTAACCCTGTGCTGTAACTGCAGTGAGATGATATAATGCTGACTCTGGGGGGTGATATCTCCTGTGTGAAATTGTTGCAGCTCTACCATATCCTGAATTTGGAACGCTGACAAGTGCTGGTATTAAGGTGACCCCCTCATTATATCCTGTTCTGTGCTCGACCTGAATAATCTCCCATTAACAACCATTGTTACCTTTCAAGCGAGAATCTGTGTCAACGGCCTGTAAAAAGAAGAGAAGCTGCTCAGATACGATTTGTGCTGTAGAGGGTTACAGCTCGGAGTTTCATAATAAAGACTAATTATTTTTTTCTAAAGTGTCAGTGTAGTGTACTGAAGTCTGTGTCCTCAGCAGCAATGTAGCAGTTGCCTCTTCATTTTATTGTAGTCACGTGCGCCTAAGTACAGTGAAAGGTTTTGTTTTGCGAGCAGTACAGGCAGATCATAGCAAACAGGGACATGGAGATCCTGGGGAGCTTGGACAGAGCGAGACACACAGGGGTCACAGCTGCACAGGAGGGGCACAAAGCAAGATCAACATTACTTGAAGTGAGATCGATCCATTCAGCAGTCTCATAACAGGGAAGAAGCTGTTCCTGAATCTGCTGGTGCGTGTGTTCAAGCTCCTGTATCTTCTGCCAGACTGATGAGGTTGGAAGAGAGCATTACCGGGGTGGGAGAGTGGTCTTTGATGTTGGCAGGCTTTCCGCAACAATGGGAAGTATAAGTGGAGTCCATAGTTGGTTTTCCATGATGTTCTCTCAAATTTCTGTAGTTGCCATTCATCCTTGCTTTTCAACATACCTGAACAGCTCCACATCTGCCTGGGTGGCCTCTTGTCATTGGGGTCTGTACTGTCTTAGCGTGGGAGAGCGAAGAGATCATTCGACCCTGGAACCTGATCATGTCCCTGTTCCTTGGATCACGGCTGGCCTCTATCAGGTGGCCTTGCCTGACAGCAATCTGTCCATGGCTGCCTGCGCCACTGAGCAGCAAGATCCCATATTCGATCTTTGCAATACACCCTGCCTGTATCGAGCTAGGTTCTCAGGTGAGTGCTGCATTCGTGGTTGAGGCAACAGGGCATCACATCGTCATGGCTGGAAAGGCTAATCTGATCGGGTGGGCCAGAATGAATTAACCTGCAAAACAAATACCAGCGCCTGTGGAAATTACGCAGATCAACTCGATGCTTTCTTCCGTTAGATTTTAGAACAAGGAACTGCTTTTCCCAGGAAATTTAAAACTAACCCGATCCCCATCCGTGAACCAGTATTTTTTTGAAAAAATGAGTCAGACAGCACATAAACAGACCTTTCAGTCCAACCAGTCCAGGCCGAACATAATTCCAAGCTAAACTAGTCCCACCTGCCTGCTTTTGGCCCATATTCCTCCAAATATTTCTTACTTATGTACTTATCTAAATGTCTTTTAAACCTTGTAGCCACTTCCTCCGGAACTTTATTCCACACACGGACCACTCTTTGAGGAGAAGAAAAGGATGCCCCTGTGACTTTTCTAAGTCTTTCTTGTGTCACTCTAAACATATGCCCCCAGTCTTGAAATCTTGTCTACATCGTGTCAGTTAGTAGTAGTCCCATCATGCTTGTGGACTCTATGACTCTATCCTGATGAAGGGCTTTTGCCCGAAACGTCGATTTCGCTGCTCCTTGGATGCTGCCTGAACTTCTGTGCTCTTCCAGCATCACTAATCCAGAATCTATGCTGAGTTGGTAGTTGTGCAATAACATACTTATGGGGTGCCACGCTGTCAAAGGGTCAGCCCTGACAGAATCCCTACAGTGTGGAAGCAGGCCATTTGACCCATTGAGTCCACACCCTCCCTCTGAAGAGCATCCCACTCAGACCCATTTCCCCACCCTATAACCCTGCATTTCCCATGGCTAGTTCATATAGAGGCTATGAGCATTTTAGCATAGCCAATCCATCCTAACCTGTACACCTCTGGACTGTGGGAGGAAACTCAGAGCACCCAGAGAAAACCCACACAGACATGGGGAGAATGTGTAAATGTCACAGACGCATACCTAAGGCTAGAATTGAGCCTGGTGCTGAGGTGGCAATGCTAGCCACTGAGTCATTGTGCCACCCTGTTTGGTGGGGGCGGGCGGGGGGGGGCTGGGCTGGGCTGTACTGTTGGTGGATGAGTTCTGAGGGAGCTAGCATTGTTGGATGTTCAGTGCTGCACTGTTGGAGAGTAAGTGCTGTGGGAGTGCTGCATTGTTGGAGGGTCAGTGCTTTGTGAGTGCCGCACTGCCCAAGGGCCTCGACTGAGGCAGCAGCTACTGTCATAGTCCGTGTTGACAGAGTGGGCACTGTCAGACGGTCAGTGCTGAAGGAGTGCCCTACTGCACAAAAGGTCAGTGCTGAGGGAGTAGATACTATCAGAGGGTCAGTGCTGATGGGTGCACTGCATTGTTGGAGGGTCAGTGCTTTGGCAAAGCTGCCCTATTGTCGGGTCAGTGCTGAGGGAGAGCCTCCCAGTTGGACAGTCAGTGCTTTGGGAGTGCAGCACTCTCGTAGGGTCAGTGCTGCAGGAATGCCACACGGTCGGAGAGTCGGTGCTGAGGGAGGCCGCACTGTGTCGGGAGCACCGTACTGTCGGAGGTGCAGCGCTGAGGGTTCAGCACTGAATTGCCCATGGTGCTATCGTGTCGTCCGGATGGTTGGCTGACAATTTCGCGCGCCGCCTTATTTTGAAGAAGGGAGAAAGTAAGCGCTGGAGATCAGACTCTGAGGGTGTTGCTGGTCAGGCAGCGTCCGAGGAGCAGGAGAATTGACGTTTCAAGCATATGCTCTTCAGCGGGATGTGCTTTACCAGCACCACGCTCTCGACTCTTATTTTGAAGAAGAGCAGGCAAGTTCGCCATGGCATGGCCGTTAATCTCTCACCCAGCACTTCACAACCAATCACGGGGATATTGATCACATTTTGGGAAGCTGGTCTGTGAAAACTAGGCGGTGGGGTGTTTGAACATCAGCCAGTGGTTCAAATCCCATGGGGAAAGGGGTCATGATAAAAGGTGGGCTAATGCGGAGTGGATGGTGTTCTGGGGCTGGGTGGGATGGCTTTGGAGGGTCAGTGGTAAGCGTGATGGGCCGAATGGACTCCTCCCAGGAGGGATCATATGATTCGAAAAGGGGGCGTGTTCTGAGGGGAAGGGATGGGCGGGAGTTTGTCGCAAGGGGGCGTGTCCTTAAGAGAAAGGGGCGGGATTGTTGAAGGAGGGCGTGTCCTTAAGAGAAAGGGGCGGGATTGTTGAAGGTGGGCGCGTCCTTAAGAGAAAGGGGCGGGATTGTTGAAGGAGGGCGTGTCCTGAACCGAAAGGGGCGGGATCGTTGAAAAGGGGCGCGTGTCAGAGGGCGAATGGGCGCGGCTGTTGAAGAGTGGGCGTGTGCTGAGGGTGAAGGGGCGTGACTGGATTAGAGGGCAAGTGGGCGGGGCACGAGGGTTAGTGGGCGCGGCGTCAACGGAGGCGGGGTTTGAGTGAAAACGGCGCGATGTGTGGGCGGGGTTTCGTGGAATCGGGCGTGGCATGGGCGGCGGGGAGGCGTGGACTCGACGTCCGCGCGTGCGCCCCAGGGGCGTGTGGGCGGGGTCGGAACGCCCGCCTTAACGGCTTTGGAAACCCCACCCCCGCGTGTCTTGGCGTTTGGGGAAGAAAAGTTGAGAGGGTTTGGGGGGGGGGGGCGGCGGGGTGTCATAGGAAAGAACCCCCGCTTGTATTCGGGGCGATTTGTTAGAGGTGGCTTCTCGCCCTCCCCCAACTGTTAGTGAAATCAGATCGGAGGTGGTGGTGGTGGGTGAGAGAAAGTGAAGCGATCAGAGGGAGAAAGAAACCGTCGCTGCTTGGGGGTGGGGGGGGGAGGGGAGGTGGTGTCACGTGGGGCACAACAGGAGGCCGCGCACGCTCCGTCTCCTGGGAGGTCACGTGCACTTAACGGCGTGCGGCATCCACGCAGCCCGACGTGCCCTGCGTGCTCGCCCCCCTAACGTCATCTTGCGTCGCCGTGCGCGCCCGCCGTCGGCGGCGGGGGGGGGGCGGGGCATATACACACACACACACTCACACAGCGAGCGAGCGAGAGCGGAGGAAGGAAGATGGCGGCTGTCGCAGCAGCGGGAACGGGAGGGCCCGCCGTGGCCGCTTCTTCTTCTTCATCGTCGTCCGCCTCCTCCTCCTCCTCGTCCACCATCATCCCCGGCGGCTCGTCTTCGTCGCTGGCCGCTCTGGAGGCCGCGCTGGAGAAGAAGCTGCTGACGGTCACCAACACGATGGACGGCATCCAGGGCCTGTCGTCCTGGATCCTGGACAACAAGAAGCACTACAGCTCCATCGTCAAGCACTGGATGAAGTGCATGAGGAAATGTGAGTGGCCTTGCTGGGTATAGTCCCCACCTGCACACGGGGCTCGCACGTATTCTGCCACGCCTCCATCTGTACATCCCAGCAAAGTTTATTTTTTTTTTCGCAATGGCCAGCATCTGTCATGTTTTGGGAACGAATGTTTTTTATGGCATTTCTCTCCCTTCCTCTTACCTCACCCCCCCCCAAAAAAATCAGTTAATATTATTCCCCCCAAATAAAACAGATAAGATCAATAAACTTAATACCGACCCTTCACTCTGACCAGTTATTATTGAGGAGAAAGTGAGGACTGCAGATGCTGGAGATCAGAGATGGAAATGTGTTGCTGGAAAAGCGCAGCAGGTCAGGCAGCATCCAGGGAACAGGAGAATCGACGTTTCGGGCATAAGCCCTTCTTCAGGAATGAGGAAGGGCTAATGCCCGAAACGTCGATTCCCCCAGTTATTATTGACCCCATTCAATTGTTCCACCCCCTCCCCAATTGTTCAGCTATTATTCTGCCAAGCCAGTTATTTTTCAACCCCCTTGCCCTGAAACTGCCACTCCCCTGCACACCCTCAAACTCCTACACCCTTAAACCCCCACCCTCAAACCCCCACCCTCCAACTCCTTCAGACCCCCAATCACTGCCCCCCCCTCTCCCCAGTAGTTATTTATTCTCTTGCCTCCCGAACAGTTATTGTCTTTCCTGACCGGTTATTAGTTGCTTGCCTTGACCGGTTATTATTGCTTCCAACTGGTCATTGCCCCCCCCCCCCCCCCCCAGGCTGTTATTCTCACTCAGTTGTTATTCCCATTCCCCCAACCAGCTGTTATTCTCTCACCCCCGTCCCCAGATCAGTTATTGCCCCCATTTTCCTGAACTTATTAACCTGACCAGGTTTCCAAGGATTGCAGGTCCACACCCTCTCCCCATCACTGCCAACTGCATCCAAATTTAATAACCTGACCCCTGACCAAAGTTTGCACGCCTTGCCACCCCCCACTTTGAATTTAACAATCTGATCTCTGAGGGCGAGCTAAAACATTTTGAAATTGACTTGCCAATCTACTGCTTTAACTGACTTCAGGATTACCTGTTTGGATTCCCCCCCCCCCACCCCCACCAATTCTCAGCTCCACTCTTGGGCTCATTAAGTGGATGTGAAGAGACAGGTCAGGTTGAAAGGCATCTTGATTTTCTGGAATTATTTGAACTCTGCAATACTGACCGTGTATGGGTGATATCGTGGCTGATTAGTACTACACAAAGCTTTGTGTAGCCGTGTTTCAAGAAGGATATGTCCTTGGTGTGCACGGGGTAAACGGTTGTGGAAACAACACTTAGTAAGAAATTTTTTTTAAAAATTGGATGGATGCCAGAAATTGTTGGTGATAGAGGAAACCAAAATGATAAAATTTTGTTAATGGCTTTGCTTCCGAGTACAGTGTCCAGAGATACAAGTGTTTTGTGGTTCTGCCACTGTGGTGGGATGTGCAGAACTCTCACTACAATGAGCGCACTTGTATTGTTAGGTTGTAAACTGATTTGTAGTATCGCACTAGTGGTTGCTGCCAAACAAGCAGTTTCTCTCGTTTTAAAAAGTTCTTTTATTTTCTCCATTTTCTTGAATTTGGTGTTGTGTGTTCTATGTGTATATTATGAGTCTGGTCAGCACTAATACGAAACAAAGAATTGTAGATGCTGAAGATCTGAAACAAAACAAAACAAATTGCTGGAGCGATTCAGCAGGTCTGGCAGCATCTGTGGAGAGCGAAAAACTCAGTTACTGTTTTGAGTCAGTTCTGAAGAAGGGTCATTGGACCCAAAACATTAATGTTGTGTTCTCTCCATAGATACTGCCTTTCCTGCTGAGTTTCTCCAGCATTTTTTTTTGTTCCATGGTAGATAGACCAGGCTTGTGAAGGTGTGTGGCAGGATGACCTGTGATTTATTTAACTGGTCTTGCTGGTGCGTGACTTTCGTGGTTTTGCATTGGTGTTAGCATGGCTCCAAAAAAACCTGCGTTGTTGAGGATTAAAGGCATTAAACCGATTCAAAAGTACCTTTTAAGCGGTGGCCACACTGCTATATAGTGATTTGCATGTTTATAGGTTAGGGTGACATGTCCTCTCATACTCCATGGGAAGTAGGCTAATTTTTTTTCCTGTACTTTCAGAGCAGCTTGATCAAAAGTACGTCATGTAGTACTTCAATCTTCCACATAATTTGTCACACTGCAATTGAGGTGTTTTTCATAGCTGTAGGCTCTTTCTCTGATTTCCCTTTTTGTTTCTTCAGAAACAGCCCCATGTCACTGATAATGAATTGACCGCAAGTTGCACACCCAGTTGCGAGTGGATGAAAATAGCCTTTGCCGCTGTTAAGATTTCAGGAAAACACAATGCGTTGTGAAAAGTTAGTGCGGGTGCCATGCTGGACTGAACAAAACATCTGGTTTTAAAGTCTGGTTTTAGAGTTTGTTTTTGAAATTCACCTTTGGAGAGCGCCTTTTGAGCTGGACCACAGTCGCTGCTAGTGGTGATGGGTGTGACTTGAGTTAAAAGAAGTGTGTTGTTACATCAGTTTGAAAACATGTTACCGGTGTGCTACATGAGCCTGTGCAATAACAGTACGATGTAATGCTGTAGATAGTTGCCATGGTTGACTCCACAGAATTATACACTATGGACAGATTGTAATGTCCAACACGAGAATTTGGAGCAGATTTCTCAGCGCAGGTCACTTTTTCACTTTTCACCCAAAGGAATTGGAAGAATCTTGTTACGAAGGTAGTGCAGTGGAAGACTACAGTTGGCTTTAGTATCAATGCTAGAGGAAGAGAACACTTATTCAGTGATTTCTTGTTGATCAAGTGTCTGTGGGCACAGACTTGGCTGTGATGCCTCCCTTCATCTGAAGAGTATTTTAATACTTTCCATCTAGGTGTATGTATCAAGCCCAGACACTTGCTGCCAGTGGATTTGTACCCTAACTCAAAAAGTCTTGTATTTCTTTTGCATCATTGGATGGCTGAAAGCACTTTACAGTGACTGAAGTACAATAACTGTTGGAAAATGAGAGGGGGGGGGGAAGAAAAGGGTAGCTAATTAGCACACAGTAAGCTGCAACAAACAACAGTTTGATAATAAACTGCTCATCAATTTGTAGTGCTAGTTGAGGGATAGATATCAACTGGGGAGAATTCCCTTGCACTCTGAAATAATGCTACAGGACCTTTTACTTCTAACTGAGGAGATATAATGTCTCAACAACAACCTGGCGCTTGAGTGTCAGCCTTGGTTTTTGTCCTCAGGCACTGGAGTAGAGCTTTAACCCACAATCCTATAATTCCAAACTGATCGTGCTACTAGCTGAGCCAGAGCTGACGCATTTAGTATTCTTTGGGAGCAACGCAAGGGTTTGGAATAGAATAAATTGGGAAAGTTCTCCAATAGTATAAAAGGAAAGACACTCATTTCCTATAAAGAACACCTAGGCACAATGGATAATATGGCCTTTCACTCTGATTTCTGTACTTGCCTTCTATTGTAGGACCTGGCTGTTAGCAATCTTTTTAACAAAGGTCATAGTTCCCCGAAGTGTAAAGGAATGAACAGCAATTGCTAGGTTTGGATTGGCACTTTCATTACACAACCCCAAAAACCCAATGCTAAACTGAAAGGCATACCTCTTTTGCAGCAGGGAATCTAATCCGTTTTTTTGTTCTTCCAAATGTAAAATGCTCAGTGTGCGCAAAGTCAGAGTTAGATTTCCAACAGCCGACAATTGTATCAGCTCTCAGTGAAATGCATGTTAGTATGAAACAAAAAGACCACCAATTAGAAAGAATGTTTTTTTTTTCTTCAGTCATTGTGATAATGTGTACACTGCTGCAGTATGCAGCTCCAGAATGTGTGCTCAGTTTCTTCCCGGTATTCATGGAGAGGACTTTTGTTAAAATCAAATGTGCAGAGGAATTAGGATGTGCAGGTTTCTTTGAAAGTCTGAATCTACAGTCTTGTCTTCTGATTGGCCTGGTTGTGGTAAATTGTTTTGCTCCAGTGAAGGCAGGTACTTGTGTTTGCGTATCATCTGTCTTCACTGATTCCCTACTAGCTCCTCACTTCCTGAACACTCGACTTTTAAGTGCTTGCTGTCATTTGCAAATTACTGCGTACGTTCTCTCAAACATATCTTTGCAGTCTTCTCTTCTGAATTGTCCTTGTCCCATTAAACTCCATTACCAATGGCAAAACATTGCTATCAGACCTTAATTTTCTTTTACCAGACATGACTACTCATGTCTCTTCCTGTCAGCATTCTCAAAACTTAACTCTTCCACCACACATTTGTTCATTCTACTCCTTCCAAATATTGTACCACCTTTTGATGAAAACAGAAAGTACTGGAGAAACTCAGCAGGTTCTGGCAGCATCTGTGGAAGGAGAAACCAAGTTAAAAGGTTTGTGTCCAATCTGACTCCTCTTTGGAACAGTTCTGAACCGCAAGTTGGCAAACTGAGAGTTCCTGCAATCAGCTGGATTTTGAGGAATCTTAGCAGAATTGAAAAGTCAGAGAGATGAACAGCACGGAAGCAGACGCTTTGGTCTAACTCATCCATGCTGACCAGGTATTCTAAATTAATTTAGTTCCATTTGCCAGCACTTGGCCCATATCCCTCTATTCATATCCCCATCCAAATGCCTTTTAAATGGGGATTGTATCTCATTGTATCAGCCTCCACCACTTCCTCTGGCAGCTCATTGCATACACACCTCACTTTCTGTGTGAAAAAGTTGTCCCTTAGGTCCCTTTCAAATCTTTCACCTCTCACCTTAAACGTATGCCCTCTAGTTCTGCACTCCCCCACCCCAGGGAAAAGACCTTGTCTATTTATCCTATCCATGCCCCTCATGATTTCATAAACCGCTATAAGGTCACCCCTCAGCCTCCAACACTCCAGGGAAAACAGTCCCAGTCTATTCAGCCTCTCCCCATAGCTCAAACCCTCCAACCCTGACAACATCCTTGTAAATCTTTTCTGAACCCTTTTAACTCTGTTTTCTCTCCACAAGTACTGAGTTTGTCCAGCATTTTCTGTCTTTGTGTTTTTCTGCGATGAGCTCATCCTTTCTGCTGAATAAAACCGAGGAAGGATCGTTTGACCTGAAACATTAACTCTGATTTCTTGTCACAGGTGTTGCCAGGCCTGCTGAGGTTTTCCAGCAATTTTTTTTTTCTCCTCTGTTGTAATTTGAATTTCAATTTAGCTTGTTCTCCTCCCGAGGTAACGGTTAGGCGGAAGCTCAGTCTGGGTCTGCTATCTAAGAAGTCACCACAGTTCTACCAGGTCATAGGACTGCTCTCTTGATATAGAGAGATGTCTGGTGGTTTAACTCG
This sequence comes from Chiloscyllium plagiosum, assembly GCF_037043375.1. Lineage (NCBI taxonomy): Eukaryota > Metazoa > Chordata > Chondrichthyes > Orectolobiformes > Hemiscylliidae > Chiloscyllium > Chiloscyllium plagiosum. The sequence goes on from NW_028270188.1 coordinate 49,668,041, forward strand.
AGGGTCACCACACCCCAGGCAAGGGGACAGGTTGAGAAGGAGAGCCCTTCATGGTAACCTCAGCTGGAATTGAACCCATACTTGTTTGCATTACTCTGAATTAGATTTAGAATGTATTGTCATGGGTACTCAAGTACAGGAGTACGTGAAAAATATATAATGTTGCCATTCCTGGTACCATCTTGGGTAAAAGGTACAAAATCATAGGTACAAAGTAGAAAACTAAGGAAATACAGTTAAAAGTTCAACATTATTAAAGTACTAGTAGTATGAAGTAGAGAAATAAAGTTAAAAGTTAAACATTGCAGTCATCAAGTGCTTAGCCATACTGGGCTTGCACTCCCCTCAAGGGTTCAATCTATCCGTGCTGGGCTGGGCTTGACCTTCCCATGTTTGATGCCACTGCAGATGCCTGGAGACATCAGGCAGTCTGCTCTTGCTGCTGCCACAATGGCCATGGGACCTCTGCTTCTGCGCTGGGCTCAGCTCCCCCACGTTGGATCTGCTGTCTCGCTCTCCGCTGCACGCTCTCACTGTCCCGCACCGCTCTGGCATGATCTCTCCACAAAATTGATTAAATTAAGAGGAACACAAAAACTGTGAAGGAAGGGGAAGAAAAAGTAAAATCAGACGGAGCAGATGAGGTCCAGGCAGGAGCCCTCATGCTGTGCTGCTTCTCTGCCACCATCTTGGATGTTATTGCAAACCAGCCATCCAGCTAACTGAACTAACTGACCCCATGTCATTGCTGTGTCAGAAGTTTGTGTGTTCGTGCATATTGACGAGTATTTGTAAAGGTTCAATCAACTTTTCCCTAACTTCTGTGAATCAGAAATCCAGCTGAGTTTTGAAAATTCATTTGGAATCCTTTTCAATATTAGGCCTCTGCCTTCTTTTTAAAATAAACCCATCTTCTGAGCAATTTTAATGTCCTCATTTCAGCTACTCTTACTGGCCTATCTGATTTGTGACAATGTAGTGATATGCCTTTTGGTCTCTGAAGAGTTATTTAATTGGGAATAGCCTATCATGCAGTTTCTTTGCACACTATTATACTATTTTTGTTTTAAAAAGACACTGTGAGCTTGTATTCAGCGCAAATTGGTGATGTTTGTTCGTAGGATTGGGCTTGACATTCTGCCCTTTGCTCCCTGTGCGTTTTCTGCTTTTTAAGGGGGTGTGCAAATTGAAAATATTGGGTGGAACAGTATTCAGTAATCTCTCTTTTTTTTCCTCTTAACTGTTTCATTATGGTGACATTGTTGTTTAGGGGATTGGGTGCATTCTTAGCTGCTTTGAGATATTTTAAGTTCTTTGAGGAAATAACAAGCAGGATAGATAAAGGGGAGCTGGTAGAGGTCACATATTTTGATTTCTAAAAGGCATTTGATAAGGTACTGCACGTAAAACTGCATAACGTGAGAACCTGCGGTGGTACATGAGTGTGGATAGAAGGTGTAGGCCCTAAGCGATAGGAGCCAGAGAGGGGGATCAAAGGGATCATCTTCAGAATGGATTCCTATAACTAGTGGAATGCCACCAGAATCTCTGCTAGAACCACAAATATTTAGTTTATGTTAATGCCTTGGACAATAGAAGTGAATATTCTACCGCCTAGTTTGCAGATGACAAGAGTAGGTGGGAAGGTAAGTAATGAGGATGACATGGACTCTCCAGAGGGATACAGAGATGATGCGAATGGGCAAAAACCTAGCAGATAGAAGTAAATATGGAAAATGAGAGGTTATACACTGTGACAGGATTAGAAGAGCTGAATATTATTTAAATGGGGAAAGCTTCCAGAAATCTGCATTACAGAGGGATTTGGGAGCATGCATGGATTACAAAAAGGTGATGGGGAAGCCAAATGAACTGTTGGCCTTTCATTCAAAGGAAATTGAGTATAAAAATAGCGAAGTCTTGCTAAAACTATATCAGGCACTAGTCAGAACACAGGTGGAATACTGTGAACAGTTTTGGCCTAATTATCAATGGAAGCAGGCTAATCCCGGTTCACCAAGTTGATTTTGGTTATGGAGGGATTTTCTTGTGAGGAGAGATTGGGTAGGTTGGACCTGTACTCATTAGAACTTCGAAAAGTGAGTCAGTGTTGTTGAAACATCTTAGGAGTGGGGGTGTTGACATTGTAGAGCTGGCAAGGTTATTTCTCTGTGGGGGAAAGTCAAGAGTCTAGGACTGGAGGGCATAATCTGAGTAAGGAGTCACCCCTTTAAAACAGATAAAGCTTATGAATTTGTGGGATTCTTCACCACAGAGGGCTGTACAGGCTGGCTGGTTGAGACTGTCCCATGAAGAGAGATTGGGCAAACTGCGTCTGTATTTTTAAAAGTTTTCAAGACTGAGCGATGATCTCATTGAAATGTACAAAGTACTTGAAGGGATGGAGAGGGTAGATGCAGAGGAAAGTTTCCCTTGGCATTGGGGGTACAAGAGAGGGGTGGGTGTGGTGGTAGAGTCTAAAACTGGGGAGGCTACTGAGAATAGAGAAACCTTTTATACTGTTCTCCAGAGAGCGTTGTTTTGCTCTATTATTCCATGATTTATTTGTCAGCCCAACATATTTATCCCCTGAGAACCCCCACAACAATCTAGAAATTAACAAGTTGACCTACATTGTGTGCAGTTTCATCACTGTTTCTAGATGCATAGGTGCAGCAGAATTCTGTTTTTCCATAAAACCAGACAACAGTTGACTGGTCCTTTGTGTATGATTAAAGTAGAGATTGATGGATTTCGCTAGTGTCCTGAAGAAATATGGGGATTGTGTGGGAGAAGAGCTTCAGGATAGTTTTTGAGAATTCATGAACTGCTGGCTAGGTTGAGGAATGGCCTCTTGCTCTGGATTTGAAGAAAGAAGCTGAGTTGGAAATTGTGAAAGGCTTACTTCCATTCCTATGGGGACTTTATAAAAGCCGAAAGAACTGTGGGTGTTGTAAATCAGAAACAAGAACAGAAATTGCTGGAAAAGCTCAGCAGGTCTGGCAGCATCTGTGGAGAGAGCTAAGAGTTAACGTTTCAGGTCGAGTGACCCTTTCTCAGAACAGCCACTCAACTCAAAACATTAACTCTGACTTTATAATTGTGTGGTAGTTTTCTCATAGTTTCAAGACGTTTATCACACACAACAATCAAGACTGAGATGAGGAGGAATTTCTTCTGACTGAGTGTTGAGTGTCTTTGGAGTCTCTTGCTGCAGGTGCAGAGATCGTGTACATATTTGAGGCTGGATAGATTCTTGATAGTAGGGGAATTGAGGATTATGGGGAAAACACAGGTAAATGGACGTCAGTGTTTTGAATCCAGCATAATCGTTTTGAATGTTGGAGCAGGCTTGAGGGACTGAACAGCCTATTTGTTTTCCTATTTCTTATGGCCTTAACACCCATTTTGTTACCAGGCTAGTTTTAGTACCCGTTTCCCCATCCCATAAAAAAGCTGCTTAGCTGAGATTCGCTAACTACTGGCTGAGAATTAAACTGGGGCTTGCTCAGTTAAGAGTCATAGAGACATACAGCACGGAAACAGACTCTTCGGTCCAACCCGTCCATGCTGACCAGATATCCCAACCCAATCTAGTCCCACCTGCCAGCACCCGGCCCATACCCCTCCAAACCCTTCCTATTCATGTCCCCATCCAGATGCCTTTTAAATGCTGCAATTGTACCAGCCTCCACCACATCCTCTGGAAGCTCATTCCATACATGCACCACCCTGTGCGTGAAAAAGTTGCCCCTTAGGTCTCTTATATCCTTTCCCTGTCACCCTAAACCTATGCCATCTAGTTCTGGACTCTCCCATGATTTTATAAACCTCTGTAAGGTCACCCCTCAGCCTCCGACACTCCAGGGAAAACAGCCCTAGTCTATTCAACCTCTCCCTGGCAGAATCCTTGTAAATCTTTTCTGAACCTTTTCAAGTTTTGCAACATGCTTCCAATAGGAAGGAGACCAGAATCGCACGCAATACTCCAACAGTGGCCTAACCAATGTCCTGTACAGCCGCAACATGACCTCCCAACTCCTGTACTCAATACTCTGACCAATAAAGGAAAGCATATCTTCACTATCCTATCTACCTGCAACTCCACTTTCAAGGAGCTATGAACCTGCACTCTCAAGGTCTCTTTGTTCAGCAACACTCTCTAGGATCTTACCATTCATTGTATAAGTCCTGCTAAGATTTGCTTTCCCAAAATGCAGCACCTTGCATTTATCTAAATTAAACTCCATCTGCCACTCCTCAGCCCATTGGCCAATCTGGTTTAGATCCTGTTGTAATCTGAGGTAACCATCTTCGCTGTCCACTACACCTCCAATTTTGGTGTAATTTGCAAACTTACTAACTATACCTCTTATGTTCACATCCAAATCATTTATATAAATGATGAAAAGTGGTGGACCCAGCAACAATCATTGGGGCACTCCACTGGTCACAGGCCTCCAGTCCGAAAAACAACCCTCCACCACCACCCTGTCTTCTACCTTTGAGCCAGTTCTGTATCCAAATGGCTAGTTCTTCCTGTATTTCGTGAGATTTAACCTTGCTAATCGGTCTCCTATGGGGAACCTTGTCGAATGCCTTGCTGAAATCCATATACATCACCCTCATCACTGCTCTGACCTCATCAATCCTCTTTGTTATTTCTTCAAAAAACTCAAATCAAGTTTGTGAGACAGGATTTCCCACGCACAAAGCCGTGTTGACTATCCCTAATCAGTCCTTGCCTTTCCAAATATATGTACATTTTTCCAACAACTTGCCCACCACTGACATCAGGCTCACTGGTCTCTAGTTCCCTGGCTTGTCCTTACCACATTTTTTAAACAGTGGCACCACGTTAGCCAACCCCCCAGTCTTCTGGCACCTCGCCTGTGACCATCGATGATGCAAATATCTCAGCAAGAGGCCCAGCAATCACTTCTCTAACTTCCCACAGAGTTCTTGGATACACCTGATTAGATCCTGGGGATTTATCCACTCTTATGCATTTCACAACATCCAACACTTCCTCCTCTGTAATATGGACATTTTTCAAGATGTCACCATCTATTTCCCAATATTCTATATCTTCCATGTCCTTTTCCACAGTAAACACTGAGTGCCGAACCAGAGGACACAGCTTAAAAATACGGGATAGACCATTTAGGACAGAGATGAGGAGAAACATCTTCACCCAGAGAGTGGTGGCTGTGCGGAATGCTCTGCCCCAGAGGGCAGTGGAGGCCCAGTCTCTGGATTTGTTTAAAAAAGAGTTGGATAGAGCTTGCAAGGATAGTGGAATCAAGGGTAATGGAGATAAGGCAGGAACAGGATACTGATTCAGGATGATCAGCCATGATCATAATGAATGGTGGTGCAGGCTCGAAGGGCAGAATGGCCTACTCCTGCACCTATTGTCTATTATAAAATACTCGTTTAGTATCTCCCCCATCTCCTGTGGTTCCACACAAAGGCCACCTTGCTGATCTTTGAGGGACACTATTCTCTCCCTCGTTATCCTTTTATCCTTAATGTATTTGTAAAAACCCTTTCGATTCTCCTTAACTTTATCTGCCAAATTTATCTCATGTCTCCTTTTTGCCCTCCTGATTTCCCTCTTAGGTATAATCCTACTGCCTTTATACTCTTCTAAGGATTCACTCGATCTCTCCTGTCTATACCTGACATATGCTTCCTTCTTTTTCTTAACCAAACTCTCAATTTCTTTAGTCATCCAGCATTCCCTATACCTACCAGCCTTCCCTTTCACCCTAACAGGAGTATACTTTCTCTAGACTCTTGCTATCTCATTTCTGAAGGCTTCCCATATTCCAGTCATCCCTTTACCTGTGAACATCTACCCCCAATCAGCTTTTGAAAGTTCTTGCCTAATATCATCAAAATTAGCCTTTCTCCAATTTAGAACGTCATCGTTTAGATCTGTTCTAACCTGTTTCGTCACTATTTTAAAACTAATAGAATTATGGTCGCTGGCCCCAAAATACTCCCCCACTCTCACCTCAGTCACCTGCGCTGCCTTATTTCCCAAGAGTAGGTACATCCACATACTGAATCAGAAAATTGTCTTGTCCATTCTTAACAAATTCCTCTCCATCTAAACCATTAACACTATGGCAGTCCCAGTCTATGTTTGGAAAGTTAAAATCCCCCACCCTAACCACCCTATTATTCTTACAGATAACTGAGATTTCCTTACAAATCTGTTTCTCAATTTCCCTCTGACTATAATACAATCCCAATAAGGCGATCATCCCTTTCTTATTTCTCAGTTCAACCCAAATAACTTCAAGTCACTCAATTGCTACTTTGCCAACTGGGCCCACTAGAGGTGTTCATTTTCAGCTTAAAATAATATACCAGACAGTTTGTCAAAAGAAAGGAGTCAGGTTCTTCAACTTGACCGACTTTCACAGGGCATCATAAATCTGAAAACTGGAGGTGAAAGCTCAGACAGATGTCATTAGTGACAACATTGGAACATTTTCACTGCAGGCTCTGCCTTTTCTTTTGAGAGAGGATTGGATAACTGAATGGTATGATGTTACACAGTCTATTGTAGATGAAAAGTGTCAAAGATTTGAGCCATGCAGTATGGGAGATTGCTGACCTTATGAAGTTGTCACAACTGGCTGTCATTCTTGAGCAAGGTTTTAATGGGGAAATTGGGGCTCTGCATTGATGTTGAAAACTAAGCTGGTCAAACTGGGATTTGTATTGACTGCAATGCTCTCCATGGTAACCGAGTACATTGTATACTATCCATGTTGCAAAGTGAGGAATCCCCACATGTGACTCATTAGAACATTTTGTAGATAGAGGAGTTGCTATTGCAGAATAGACAATAGTTAAAGCCAGTGATGCTTATTCTGTCTTAATCTGTTGTTTAGTTGGAATTCTTTGTTCTTTCCTAACTGTCTGAAGCCAGAACTCCCAGGGTATTGCATAATCTTTGACTATCCATGTGGCCACTTTCCTGTTTTAATTGTGTAGGTTTTTCAAGCAGTCTGATCTTGTGCTGAATGCACGTCAAGTTTCCAGCAGGTGTCACTGGATAGCTGTTATATTTTTGTTTCATTTACTGCATCAAGGCTATTTGTACCATCCCAGCCACAATTCTTGGGAAGGTGAGTTAACTGAGAGGCTGTGATTGCACAGTCCAATACAGCGTTGCTCTAACCTAAGTGAAGGTACCACACAGTGATTCCCAAACTTCTGAACATTGTCACGACCCCTCTGAGAGTTGGGGAGTGGGTGCGAGTGTTAGACATGTGAAAGTAGACAGTGGGAGAGACCAGTTGGTGCGGGTGGAGACCTGTGGGATGGAGCAGGTACCAGTAACTCAGTCAATGTACTTGTAACTCAATCAGAGCTCCAGGACAGCTGTTGCTGCCTCGAAGCTGGAGACCCTGCCTCACTTGGGGTGCTGGACCCTCACTTTGAGAAGCCCTGCCATAGAGTTGGGACAGTTTTGACGATTGTCAATGTCTTGCACAGCAGTTATGTACATTTTTATTGTCACTGTGCTTCTTCAGTTAGTGAAAACAAAATCCTGAAAGTTTGCGGCAGCTGGGAGGTGAGGGAGTGTTCTGAGACTGTTAAATAACAGGCCAATTTCTATTTAATAATAAATGAATTGTGTAATACCTGATATTGGTGTTCTGCATTAACTATTTGCACACAGAAACAGCAATAACTTGTTTTCCATACCATTTTCTTCTAAAACCTTTTGTTTCTCTGCGGTGTTCAGATGTGAACAGATCATATTTTTGGTGGGTTGTACTAAAACTTATGCAGCCAGGAAATTAAAGAGGGGAGGTGCTTATCAAGTGTTGCCCACTTAAAGTCCGATTTCACTTGTAAAAGTGGTTTGAATTTTCCAATTTCTTTCTGGCAGGCCCAGAGGGAAATTTATCCTCCCTTTCTTGCCTGCTAGTCTGCTCCAAGCTGTCACTGATGGGGAATATCCTGGGCAGGCTGTCTTGAAAACACTGGAGCAGAATTTGACAGCATTATGCCTCCCTCATTCACTGCCCCACCCTGCCCCAAACACTACCCATTGACTCCTACTACTGCTACCTCCTCCCACCTCCCACCCATTAATGCTGATTGTCATGGTTCCAGGTGATGTCAAGAAATTTGTGAAGCCTGGAGATTGAATCTTGTCTCACTTATGGTCAAATTGACTTGGACATTGGAAAAGTGAGAATGATCATTTAAAGGCTTCCTTGTAACCTGTTCTTGATGTAATTGAAATTTTGAATTTGTTTGCCATGTAGCTGCGTAAGCTGTGAATAGAATTATTGTTGCTAAGCGTTGCTGTCTTACCATAAAATGTTAAATTTCAATTGTCTGTAAATAGAAACTGAAGGGTCGTTTTTTTTGTCTGACGATTGCTTTGGTAATGGTGATAGTAGTGGGAGAGTTCAAGAGTGAATATATTTAGTCGTAGTTATAGTTACTTGCAGTTAAATACATCTTCCAGCTCAAATTGGAAGCTTTTTTATCTTGAGGAATGCACGTGGTCATTTGTTTTCACCACTTTGTTGTGGAGCAGTCAACCTCTTTGCTCTGGGATGCTCCTGGCTGCAAGCCAATATATTTATTAAAATCAGCTGTAGGGAGTTCAGAAGTGTTTCTCTTCTTGTAAACATTGACATTTCTGCATCTTTGAGGCAACCGCATTGCTCTTCGGAACCTCGGCTTCTGATTGGCAAACCAACATCTATCATTTTCTGTTTTTTAGTTTTTGTAAAATTGTGAATAGGTAACAAATAATAAACAATGAATAAATCTGGATTTGGATTAATAAGAAACTGGATTTTAACAAATATAAAGTTAGAGCAAAATATTGAATTGGAGAAGTAGTGGTAGTGATGAGTATAGATTAAAGAGTTGATATTATTTGAATGTATTTTAGGTATTGATTTGGGATTGCTATTACAGCCAGTGTATCACAGCAGTTCTGTTTCTCCGTTGACACGACAGCTTACACAGAAGATTAACTCAGAAAAGGAGGCAATTCCTTCAATCTGCTGACAGTCTCAATGCCAATTTTGAGGGTGTGGGGCTCTCCATTCTACTCCTCCTCGTTAATGTTTTTGTCAGATCCTGTGTGGGAAAGGAGCTGGCCGATCAGATGTTGGGATTCGATGTTGGCATTAGGAGTCATCCACTGCTCTGCCATTCAGCAAGATCATTGCTGATCTGATGAGTCGATATTCCTGTCTACCTCAGATAACCTTTCACCCCTTTGGTTTTGCACTTTTGTCAAAAATATATTTACCTCTGCCTTAAACTCTGCCTCAGCCACTTCTAAGTAGTTGCAAAAAACTTGACCTGTGTTGGGGGGGGGGGGGTGGGGTGGTGGAACTAATTTGTCTTAAAGGATAACACTTAATTTTAAATAATAAACCCTACAACAACCTCCCACAAGAGGAAACGCTTTCTGCATCCACCCGCTAAAGACCCCTGAGGACCCTGTATGTATCAATCCGACTGTTCTAAAGTCCAGAAGCTGCGTGTCTAGCCTGTGTACTCTTTCATCATAAGGCAACATTCCTACTCTAGGTATTGATATTGTAAACCATTGCTTCCAATGCATTGACATCCTTCCTTAAATAACGAGACCAAACCCCACACAGTACTCCAGATGTGGCCTTGCCAATGCCCTGTTTATCTCAGGGATAGCCACCTACTTTGGGTGTTCAAATCCCTTCGCGATAATTAATAACGTTCTATTAGCTTTCCAAATTGTTTGTTGTACCTGCATACTAATCTTGCATACTATGATCCCTTCGTTTCTCAGAGCTGTGGAATCTCTCACTATTTAGATAACATGTTGCTTTTTAATTCTTCCTGCCAATTCACATTTGCCCACATTATATTCCATTTAGACTCAGTTGTATAGCACGGAAACAGGCTGTTCGGTCCAACTCGTCCATGCCGACCAGTTATCCTAAATTAATCGGGTGGCATGGTGGCTCAGTGGTTAGCACTGCTGCCTCATGGCACCAGGTTCCCAGGTTTGATTCCAGCCTCAGGCGACTGTGTGGAGTTTGCACATTCTCAGTGTCTGTGTGAGTTCCCTCCGGGTGCTCTGGTTTCCTCCCACAGTCACAAAGATGTGCAGGTCAGGGTGGATTGGCCATGCTGAATTGCCCATAGAGTTAGGTTCATTAGTCAGAGGGAGATGAATCTGGGTGGGTTACTCTTCGGAGGGTCGGTATGGACTTGTTGGGCCGAAGGGCCTGTTTCCACACTGTAGGGAATCTAATCTAATCTAATTTAGTCCCATTTGCCATTATTTGGCCCATATTCCTCCAAACCCTTCCTATTCATGTACCCATCCAGATGCCTTTTAAATGTTTTAATTGTATTAACTTCAACCATCTTCTGTCACCCACGACCCTCTGTGTGGAAAATCCCTTAGATACCTTTTAAATCCTTACCCCTCGCCTTAAACCTATGCCCTCTAGTTTTGGACGCCCCTATCCTGGGAAAGAGATCTTGGCTATTTACCCTATCCATGCTCCTCTCAATTTATAAGTCTCAAAAAAGTCACCCTTCAGCCTTTGACACTCCAGGGAAAATAGCCCCAGCAAATCAGCCTCTCCCTATAGCTCAAACCACGGCAACATCCTTGTAAATCTTTTCTGCACTATTTCAAGTTTAACAACATCTTTCCTATAGCAGGGAGACCAGAATTGAACATAATATTCCAGAAATGACATAACCAATGTCCCCTACAGCCACCACACGACCTCCCAACTGCTATAGTTAATGCACTGACCAATAAAAGTAACTGTACCAAATGTCTTTTTCATTACCTTGTCTACCTGTGACTCCACCTTCAAGGAACTATGGACCTGCACCCCATGGTCTCTTTAAATGGCAACAATTCCTAGGACCCTACCATTAAGTGTACAAGTCCTGCCCAGATTTGCTTTACCAAAACACTCACCTCACATTTATCTAAATTAAATTCCACCTGCCACTCCTTAGCTCACTGGTACATCTGATCAAGGTGCCGTTGAACACGAAGGTAATCTTCTTCACTGTTCACTAGTCCACCAAATTTGGTGTCATCTACAAATTTACTGACTATACCTCATATATTTACACCCAAATCATTTATATAAATGACCCAGCACACAGCCTCCAGTCCAAAAGAAACCTTTCATCACCCCCTGTCTCCTAGCTTTTCACCAATTTTATATCCAAATGGCTAGCATTCCTTGGATTCCATGGGATCTAACCTTGCTAGCTAGTCTACCATGTGGAACAATGTCCACTGCTCTGCCTTCATCGATCTTCTTTGTCCCTTTAAAAAACTCAAATGAATGAGGTTCGATTTCCCGTGCACAAAGCTTATATGACTCTCCCTAATCAGTCGAAATACATGTTAATCCTGTCCCTCACTCCTTAACATATCTATACTCCTCCTAGCCTTCTCATGTTGTTTTCTCAACTTGCTTTCCTGTCTGCCTTTGTGTCATACTATCTATCCCTTCACCCAAGTCATTTGTATAAATGATAATATGTTGAGCCCCTAGAACTAATCACCTGTTACATCTTGTCAACCAGAACATGAACCATTAATGCTTGTTGTCCATTTCCTGTTAGCTCAGCTAATCATCTTTCCATGCCAATATGTTAACCCTATACCATGAGTTTTTTTTTGATTTCCTCAATGACCTTTATCAGAAGTAGTTTGGAAACCTCAGTACAGTACATCTGCCTGTTTCCCCTTCATCCACACCGCAAGTTTTTTTGTCAAAATACTCTTGGTTATGTACAACATCCCCTTCACAAAATCATGTTGACACTCGCTGATTACTTTTTTTCCCTGTTCCTGCTACAACTTTTAAAATTACTTCTAACATTTTCCTGAGGAGATATGTTGAGCGAACTGGCTTGTAGTTTCCTGCTTTTTGCCTCTCTCTCTTTCTGAGTAAAGGAATTGAATTTACCTTTTCTAATTTAACAGAACCTTTCCCGAATCTAGGGAATTTTGAAAGGCTAGAACCAGTACATCAACTATTTCTCAAACCACTTTTTTTCTAGGATGATGTTCATCAGGACTCGTTAGTGTGCAGCTCCAACAACTTGCTCAGTTTAACTTCCTTGGTGACTGTAATTATTTCTGCTCCTTCCTCCCTTCCATTCCCTCATTTATAGTTATTTCTCGGATGTTACTGGTCTTCATTGTAAGAATACAAATGTAAAATAACTTAATTCATCTACCATCTCCTTATTTTCCATTATTAATTCCCCAGACACTCTGTATAGGACCTGTATAGTCACTCTAACTTCTGTTTTTTAAGTTTCTACAGCAACGTTTCCTGTTTTTTCAATCGTTCTAGCTAGCTTTCTTTAATGCCGATTTGTCTGTCTGTATTAGTCTATTGATTAATCTTTATATAATCTCTCCAATTTTCTGATCAGCCTCCCATCTTTGTGCATCGTATGCTATTCATCTCTTCCCTTGAATTTAAATTTGATTTTGCTTAATCACACAAGATTAATGTTCTTCTCTTCTCTTTCATTTTTCAAGGTTAATAATGATGGTGCCCGAGGTTGTTAGGTTTGATTCTGTGTGGCTTTTTGCATTGTGGTACATTTATGGGGCAATGTGCATTCTTTGAAATTAAAAAACACAACCAGCTTGACTTTTTTTTTTGGTCGATGTGGTCCACGTTTTTTGATTCTGATATAGGTACCAGTCGTGATGCAGCTCCTATCTTGCACTCTGGAAAAAGTGAGGACTGCAAAAGCTGGAAATCAGAGTTGAAAAGTTTGGCACTGGAAAAGCACAGCAGGTCAGGCAGCATCCGAGGAGCAGGACAATCAACGTGTCAGGCATAAGCCCTTCCTCAGGATATCGTGCACTCTGTCAGCCAGGTTTCTTGTTTGGGAGATGCAGAAGCTAAGTTTGGATCTGTCTTCACTGACATCTGCATAGGATACTTTGAAATGTGGCTAATTAGTTAGGGGCCAGTCAGTTCAAGTGACTTGACGGTTGGTTTGCCATGCAGCGTAATACCAATACCGCAGGCTCAATTCCACCCTGGCTGTGGTCTCCACAAAGGCCCTGTCTTCTCAACCTCTTCTGAGGTGTGGTGACCCTCAGGTTAAGCTCACCATCACATGTGTCTCTTTAATGAGCAAGTAACCCTGTGGTTCACTGGGACTTTGGTGACCAGTAATTGTGTAGTGATCAAGATTGGGGCAGCATGGTGGCTCAGTGGTTAGGACTACTGCCTCTCAGCACCAGGGACCTGGGTTTGATTTATCCACTGGCGGCTGTCTGTGTGGAGTTTCCTCCCAAAGTACAAAGATGGGCCATGGGGGATCTAAGATCGCACTGCAGAGCTTCGCATCACAGCACAAGCAGGACGATCCTTTAACCTGCCCAGCCCAGGCCATCGTGACTTCTTGAGACTCCAGAATGATTGTGGAGTCCCAAGAAACTTAACTTAGTGGTGTTTTCAGCCGTCCAGAGATGCCTAAAAATGGAGGAGGAGCATCCGGGGTCAGGTCTGCAGTTGAGCCCGCAGCAGCCTCAGAGTCGAATACTCTCCAGGCCCTGGGGAACCAGCTCTTGAAATCTTTTGAAATCTCGTGAGATGTTAAGAAAACAGATTGAAGAGAAGCTGGCTCCAATCTCTCTCATGCTGCAGAAGCATGAGCAACAGCTGGAAGACCGAGAGAAGAGGACGGAAGAGATGGAGTACAGGGCCACAGTGGTGGAAGCTGATGCCAGTTCATCCAAGGATAAGATCCAAGCCCTGGAGACGCAGGTCCATAATTTGCGTGACCAAGTGGACGATCTTGAGAACAGGGGCAGGAGAAAAAACATTCGGATCATCTGAGGGTAAGGAAGGTGAGTGGCCTGCAGAATTTGTTGAGGATTGGCTTCTGAAGTTTCTTGACTGGGAGGCTGGCATGAGAGGATAGAAGTTAGAGAGGGCTCACCAGTTCGCAGCGCGGAGATCGGGTCTGGGTCAACGTCCTCGTCCTCTCCAGGTGAGGTTTCGTCATTACCGGGATAAGGAGAGAGTCATGGAGGCTTCCAGAATCCAGGGGAAGGATCTGAAGGCCCTAATTTATGAGGGCTGTAAGATCATATTTTTATTCAGGTGTTCTCAGCAGCGGTGATCCAGAAACAAAAACCTTACGACGGTGTCAAGAGAAGACTGAGGTAGCTTGGGATTCAGTACTCCCTGAGATATCTGGCAGTGCTTCGGATCACTGTAGATGGATCCATATATCTCTGACACGTCAGAGAAGACAAGAGACTTTGTGGGCAAACTAACCTAATTTGAACAATTTTAGTATGTATGAATAGTGTTGTTTGGGTATGTTTATCGTTCTGTTAAAGAAACAAAAATGGGTCCTGTAACGTGTAGAATTGAATCTAGGATAACTGTATGATGGGTTACCCAGAGTACGTTTTCCCCTGTTGTGGAAAAAGAAGTAATGGAAATCTGGAATGAGAAAACATGATTTGAACAGACGATGGTGCTGTGTTTGAAGAAGAGTGCCATGTCAGGGCTTTTTGTTTTTAGTTTTAAACTAAAGTAGTAGGAATTGAATGAAAGAACACCTTTAAGTATGGTGTTGCTGGAGCTTTCCTTGGATCATGTTAAATCTCTCAAGTGTTTTGGAGCTGCACTCGTCCAAGCAAGTGAACAGTGTTCTATCACACTCCTGTTTGGTAGATGGTTGAAAGGTGGGTTAGGAGGTGAGACACTTGCCACTGAGCACCCAGCCTCTAATCTGCTCTTGTAGCCACAATATTTACAAAAGTGGTTCACTTTGGTATCTGGTCACTGGTAATCCACAGTAAGTTTGGTGGGGGCATTCAGCGGTTTTAATACAATTGTGTCAAGATGAGGTGTTTAGACTTTCTCTGTTTGGAAATGGTCATTGCCTGGCACTTATTCTTGTGGATTCTTACCAGCCATTTGTCATTGCAAGTTTGAATGCTGGCTGGCCATGCTGCAAAATCGTACAGATTGCTTTATTTAAGATATTACAAATGAAGCTCAGCCCTACAGTGAATATCTTAACCTCCTTTGAGGTATTGCTTTTATTTTATTTTCAGAACCTTCTCACGTACATCAATAGTTGTGATTTGTTGAGCAATTTCCAGGTCTTAAAATGGGAAACAGCCGAGTATGACAGCATAAAGCTATGTTGAAAAGTTTAAAACGATTCAACCGATTGACGTCTTAAGTCTCACTTGAAGACTGGAGTGTACTCATTCTGGGCTGAGATTCTAGTATAATACCAAGGAAGTATTGAAGTATCCGATTAGATGCCCCTGCTGTGCTGGTTCATGTGGAATCCATAGCAATATTTAGAGCAGGACAGAGCGTTCTTCCCATATCAGGGATGCGGTTATACTGGAGGTACTTCAGTGAGGTTCAAAACATGGACTCCAAAGATGATGGGCTTGTGTATTGAGCGGTTGAGCACTTTAAGCCTATACTGTCTGGAGTTTCAAAGAATGAGAAGGTATCCAGTTGAGCGATTAACAAAGTAGATGTTAAGTGGATGTTGTCCCTTGTGGGCATTTAAGAGTGAGAGTCATGGTTTTAGGCTAAGGGCTAGCAGATTTAAAACACATGAAGTGAAATTGCTTCTTTGTAAGTGTTGCGAATCTGTGAAATGTGCTACCCCCAGCGTGTGGTGGTTGCTGGGACACTGAGTGAATTTGAGGAGAGAGATTTTTGATGAGTAATGGGTTGAAGGATTATGGAGAATGTGCAGGAAAGTGGAGTTGAGGCCAAGTTGAGATCAGCCACTGTTGAATGGAATAGTGGAGTAGGCTTGAGGGCTAAATTGTCTCCACCTTGTAATTCTTATCCAATTACTCTATTTTCTTTCAACTAAAAACCAACGAGTTTGTCCCTCTTCCTGTTGTTTGTGAGATCTCGTTTTAAACCAAGCTGCCTATTTTCCTACGTAGCAACGGATACTGCATTTCGGAGTAGTTTGTTGGGCGCCAAGTACTTTGTAATATTTCTGAGATTTGAATAAGTGTTGTGTAGATTCAAATTTGCTTTTTGTTGAGTGAGTTATAAATTAGTGAAGATCTTTCTTTGCACCATGTAAGCGTACCTCATTGACTGAAAAACACTTCAAAACATTTCCACTGAATGGAAAAGATCAGGCCACCATATTCCTACCTGTCCACTGAACTGCTTTCTCATTCAAGAGAGACAACTGGTGGTGGTTTAACCCGAGGGTCATCATACCTCAGGTGAGAGTAGAGGTTGAAAAGGAGAGTCCTTCATGTAACCTCAGCCTTGGTGAGGGAATTGAACCACTCTGCATCACAAACCAATTGACTCTTTTGCTTGTGAAAGGATGCTATGTAAATGCAGGACTTTCTTTCAAGTCTTTGAAGATTTTTAAATAAATTTTTGTTTAGTAATTCCATGAAGAAAAGATTTCTCGTGGCTCTCGGATCTTGGTTTCAGAAGGAGAGGGAGGAAGTCAGAAACTTGCACCCACTCCTCAACCTTAAACGTTCCCCCTCCATTCTATATTTAAGAAATTCTACATAACTTTCAAGGTGATTGGCATAAGTATGTCAGTAATCCACTGCTTTATATGGCTTTGTTTGCCACTGGATGGTGTAATTATCTAAGTCTTTGTACCAGTTTTAGAAGACCTTGAATTTGATATTCAAACAGAAATTGCTGGAAAAACTCAGTCTGACAGCATCTGTAGAGAGAAAGCAAAGTTTTGGGTCCCGTGATCCTCCATCAGAAACATTAACTTTGCTTTCTTTCCACAGATGCTGCTAGATCTGTTGAGCTTTTCCAGAAAATTTCTTGTTGTGCTTTTGATTTCCATTATCTGCAGTTCATTTTTTAATTTTGATATCATTCATCCATGCAGTACCTTCAGATCACAGTTGCCAAATAAGATTAATTTTGAGTGGTATGGGTTGCTATTTTATATCTGTTTGATTCTTACTTTTGAAATAGTGGAATATGGAGAAAGCTATTGTGTGGAACGCCAATCTACAATCTGGATTTAGTCATTAGGTGATGCTAAGCCTGATTGTTAGAAACTTGTAGACTGAGGAAAGAATTGAGTAATTTTGGGCCATGGGCAAGAATAAAAGAGCTCTGGGCCAAAGAGACAAGAGACTAGGGAGGGAGACAAGTTTGCCAGTCATAGACGGGCAGGCAGAGGAAATTGAATAACAAGATCCGATAACTACCTTATGCTAGAACATCCCTGTGGAATCTGTTAGCAAAGATAAATAGTTTTATTGTGGAAAAGGGACAACTTGAAATTGTTCCTGTAATGTCTTGCTGAAATGTGTTGCTGGAAAAGCGCAGCAGGTCAGGCAGCATCCAAGGAACAGGAGAATCGACGTTTCGGGCATAAGCCCTTCTTCAGGAATATGCCCGAAATGTCGATTCTCCTGTTCCTTGGATGCTGCCTGACCTGCTGCGCTTTTCCAGCAACACATTTTCAGCTCTGATCTCCAGCATCTGCAGCCCTCACTTTCTCCTCGCTGTAATTTCTTGGTCAACCGAACCGATATTTGTGGGAAACAGTGAGAAATTTTATAGCGTTTGCAGAATCGCACTCCAGTGAGTTTTAGTTTTGCATCCAGAGAATTCATGATCGGGTGTGGGATGAACTTCCTGAGGTACAGTTACTAAGTTTAAAAGACATTTGGATAAACACATGAGTAGAAAAGGTTTGGAGGGATATGGGCCAGGAGCAGGCATGTGGAACTAGTTTAATTTGAGATTTTGTTTGGCAAGGACTGGTTGGACTGAAGGGTCTGTTTCCATGTTATTTGACTCTATGTTCTAGTGTTATCAATATTTCAGCTTGTTTTAATAGTTTTAAACAACTCAGATTTGTACCAACATTGTGCACCAGACTTGTGTTTTTAGAACATGTTCGCATTGGACCTCCTGTGCACTTCTCTCACAGCCTGTGGCAGTTGTAAGTAAGCGGAAAGCATTCTTTCTTAAAGGCAAGAAATCCTGGAAATGGACTGGTTAGTGTTAACAGAAAGAAAAGCCTGGTTATGATGACCTTAGCTGTTATCTAACTGATTTATATTGAATAGCTTGTTGGCTTTTTAACCTGATGGCGGCATCTTGATACTTGGTGTATCTGTTGACTTCTCCCCTCCGAGCTCCCCCTCCATTTTCTCCCCTCCACCCAAGTTTACCAAATTCTGTTGCAAATACTAATAGGTTGGAATGCTTTAGGATGTGTTTCAAGGGCTTAAACTCTATAATGTGAAACGCAGGTTGCAGGGTACAACTTCTAACCAATCATCAGAGCAGTGCACTACATAGGAAAAAAGCACATTCTGTTACCTTTGTCAGCATTGAACCATTTTATTTGCCAGTTAGATGGGCCAAATGTTAACCAAAACACATTTCATATTATATTTAGGAATCTTTTAATTCAAATTAAATTGACAGTAAAATGTGAATATTAATTGCACAGCCTTCTATGACAAACTGCACATATTATGTATGGGAATATTTCAGCTTCTCTACTTTCATGAGAATTCATTTTCACAGTCTGTATATTGCAATGAATTTGTGTGTTTGCTTGTATTCTGACTCCAGCTGATGGGATTACTGGACAAGTCAGATCACAGAATGAAACCTGGCTTGATGGACTATAAGTTTTAATTTTTGCAGATATTTACTGTGATGGTTTGTTGCTGAATGTATTTACCTAAATATCTACATATTTAAGGTGTCAGTGTTTTCTAACACCAGAACACAAGTTTATTACACTAAAGAAAACATTGCAAAGCTATGTATAACACTGTTTAAAAAGATCCAACCATAATTAGTAAAATGGCTTCAGTTGCTTCCCAGCAATGGCCTTTTATAGATACTCAATCCCAGAGAAATAGTACTCCTATTGCAATTCTTAAATTTCTCACTTAACTGACTCTTTCTACTTGTCCTTTCAGACTGCTGTAACAGTTTTTTAACTTCTTTCCAGCTCTGAAGGCCTAAACTACTTTAATGTTCTGTCAGCTTGAATATTTCTACACAACTTCTCACAGCTTGGAGACTTCAGAAACTAAACCTGTTCATCAGAACTGAACACTTGTTTCTTCTCTATTCTACTAAAACTGAAGTCAAACTAAACTAATGGCCCTTGCTCTATTTTATCGGAATGTTGTAAACTCAGCAGTCTTAACAATTTATCAACTAACACTATCCAGCTAGGCACAGAACTGAATGTAATGCTTTCTTGGCATTTATGTACTTAGATTACTGCTCCAAATGACTTTCTAAATTTTTTTGAAGCAAAACGTTGACACTCATAGAACCGAAACCCAAATCCATCTACCTCTATTTTACCAATGGCGGTGCACATTACACACCTTTATTGCACTTAGATCTATCACTGTTATCTGGTGCCATGCATCAAGAAGGGGAAAGATCAGCCTGGTTTCTTACTCCTTTCATACCTCTTCATTTAGTTGTAAATATTGGATGAGGCCAGAATTGCCTGAAATAAGAGTAGGTTAGATGTTAAAATCTCTCGTGAAACAAAATACTCATTTGCTTCATCTGGACACATTGATAGAGATCTTAAGAGTTGATTTAAAAGGCACTTGTGATCGGTAAGGTGTATGTTGGTTGGGCATTTCTTTCATGAGAGTTTTAGTTAAATGTGACAAAGTGACATGCATCTGTTGGCTAGTTTCTTGTAGGCTCTGTTTTCTTCATTTATTTGTTAAAGTAACATTCATAGTTTCAAAATTTACAACAGTGAAAGAGGCCCTTTGGCCCATCATGTACTTGTCACTCATTAGCACCTATCTACACGAGACCCATTTTTCTGCATTTGGCCTTATAGTCTATCGTGGTTTAAATGGTCATCTAAATACTCCTGATTTGGAGATGTCAATGTTGGACTGGGGTGTACAAAGTTAAAAATCTCACAACACCAGGTTTTGGTCCAACCCGTGTAATTGGAAGCACTAGCTTTCAGAGCACTGCTCCAACTGGTTGTCCACAACCACCTGATGAAGGAGCAGCACTCCGAAAGCTAGTGCTTCCAATTAAACCGGTTGGACCAAAACTTGGTGTTGTGAGATTTTTAACTAAATACTCATGGCTGGAACTTCTTTCACTGGAGGATGGGAAGTGACTTTGTAGAGGTATCATGAGTATAGATAGGGTGAATGGTAGGTATCTTTCCCTAGGATGAGGGATTTCAAGGCAAGGGGGCAAATGTTTAGGGTGAGAGGAGAAAGATTTACAATGGACGTGAAGAGTATATCTTTTCCACAGGGTGGTTTGAATGTGGAGTGAATTACGTGAGGAAGTGGTGGAAGTGGGCATAATTACAACTTTAGAAGGCATTTGGATGGGTACAGGAATGGGAGGGGTTTGGAGGGATATGGGCTGGGAGCAAGCAGGTGGGAATATGTTTGGCATGGACTGGTTGGACTCCAGGGTCTGTTTCCATATTGTATAATTCTATGACTTCTCTATGTGGGGCCAGTGTTGGTCTGGGATAGACCAAGTCAGAAGTTACACTACACAGCTAATATCTTCACCTGAAGAAGGAGCAGCGCTCCGAAAGCCTGTGATTTTAAATAACTCTGGATTATAACTTGGTGTTGTGACTTCTGACTTTATCTAAATACCCCTTATACGTTTTGATGGTTCTCATCTCGACCAGACATGCTCCACCCTCTGCATGAAAAACCTCTTCCTCGAAATCCCATCTAATCCTGTTTTCCTTTACTTTAAATCTATGCCCCTGAAAAGCAACCCTAGCCTCTATGTAGCTGAAATTGCTGAGCCCGAGCAACTTCCCGGTGAATCTCCTCTGCACCCTCTCCAGTGCAATCATATCCTTCCTATAGTGACCAGATCTGCAGGCAGTATTTCGGCTGTGCCCTAACTAAATGGCATTGAACGCACATCCACTTCTGTTCTACATTTGTTCAAATAAAGCTTGCTGGAAATTCTGAAACTGCTGAACGTACTTAACTGGTTGAACTGTAGAAAATAAAGCTAATGGTCCAGATCTGTCACCTTTGAGAACTACAATTGTGCAGTCTACCCCTTGAAACCTTTGCAGTGTATGAAATAAGAAGGTTGAAATTGAATTCAGATAACACGCAAGTGCATTGCTCAGCATGAAAAATTTAACTGTTGTTTTCATACAACAGAAGTAATTTCTTTATGGCAAGTAAGCTGTTCACCAATGCAACAAAGCATATTGTTTCTTAAAATCCTTGGTAGCATGAAGTAGTTAAATTTTTGAAATGCAAATGTACTTTTTTCCCATACATGCCCTAAAGTTCAGTTGTCAAGAGCAAAAATTCATAGTCATAGAGTTATACAGCACAGAAACAGACCCTTCAGTCCAACTCGTCCATGCCGACCACATATCCCAACCCAATCTATTGCCATTTGCCAGCATTTGGCCTATCTCTCTCTAAACTCTTCCTATTCATATACCCATCCTGATACTTCTTATTTGTTGTAATTATACCAGCCTCCACCACTTTCTCATTCCATTTTTTGTGTGAAAAGGTTGTCCCTTAGGACTCTTTTAAATTTTTCACCAGTTGCCCTAAACCTATGCCCTCTAGTTCTGGACTCCCCCATCCCAGGGAAAAGACCTTGACTATTTACCGTATCCATGCCCCTCATGATTTTGTAAACCTCTATAAGGTCACCCCTCAGCCTCCAACACTCCAGGGAAAACAACCATAGCCTATTCAGCCTCTCCCTATAGATCAAATCCTTCAACCCTGGCAACATACATGGAAATCTTTCCTGAACCCTTTCAACTTTCACAACATCCTTCCAATAGGAGGGAGACCAGAACTGTGCACACTATTCCAAAAGTGGCCTAACTAATGTCCTGTACAGTGGCAACATGACCTCCAAGCTACTATAATCAATGCTCTGACCAATAAAAGAAAGCATACCAAAAACCACCTTTGTTATCCTGTCTAACTACAACTCTACTTTAAAGGAGCTATGTACCTGCACTCCAAGCTCTTTTTGTTCAGTCACACTCCCTAGGAGTTTACCCATTAAGTGTATAAGTACTGCTCTGATTTGCCTTCCCAAAATGCAGCGCTTCCCAAACTCCATCTGCCACTCCTCAACCCTTTGGCCCATCTGATCAAGATCCCTTTGTACTCTGCGGTAACCTTCTTTACTGTCCACTACACTTCCAATTTTGGTGTCACCTGCAAACCTACTCACTATACCTCCTAAGTTCACATTCAAATCATTTAAATAAATGATGAAAAGCAGTGGACCCAGCACTGATCCTTGCGGCACACTCCTGGTTACAGGCCTCCAATTTGAAAAGCAGCCCGCCACCATCACCTTCTGTCTTCTACCTTTGAGCCAGTTCTGTATCCAAATGGCTAGTTCTCCCTGTATTCCGTGAGATCTAACCTTGCTAAACAGTCTACCATGAGGACCTTGTTGAACCCCTTACTGAAGTCCATATAGGTCATGTCCACTGCTCTGCCCTTATCAGTCCTCATCGTTACTACTTCACAAAACTCAATCAACTTCGTGAGACATGATTCCCACGCACAAAATCATGTTTACTATCCCTAATCAGTCCTTGCCTTCCCAAATACATGTAAATCCCTTAGGATTGCCTCCAACAACTTGCCCACCACCAGTGTCATATTTCGCACCAAGCAAGAGCTCTGATGAGTCATTTAGATTCAAAATGGTCTCTGTGTGTGTCTCTCTACTGCCTGACCCACTGTGATCTCCAGCATTTGTTGTTTTCAATATAGAATCCAGCATCTGCAGTAATTTTATCCTACAATGAGAATTCAGGTGCTGTGGTAAGTAGCTCTCTTATTTTAATAGGTGAGCCATTCTCTTGTTCTGACAGTACCTTAGGGTATCATTCGACAGGTACTGATAGATCTTTGTGACTGTGCTCAGCATTTTCACCTCATTTTTGTCCAACTTAACTGAGTGCTGACATCTGATTCGGCTTAACTTAAAGCCTTGAAGCTGCATTTACCCACTGCATTGCTAAGTGTTCTACTCCGTGACTAACAAAAAGTTCATTTAGTACAGCAAGTGATTAAGGAGGCTAATTGGATGCTATCCTTTATGAGAGGAATTGAACATGAAATTAAGGATGTAACACTTTTATTTTTATAGGGCATTGGTGAGATCCCATCTAGAAATGTGTGTGGAGCTTTGGTCATCTTATTTAAGGGTGAGCATTAATGCATTGGAGGCAGCTTAGAGGAGGTTTATAAGATCGATACCTGGAATCAGCAGGTCATCTTAACAGGAACAGCTTATTGGACAGATTGGGTTTGTTTCAGTGGAGTCAGAAGAGTGAAGGGTGACATTGAAAATGATCAGTTCTGCTATAGTCTTGACAAGATAGATTTTAAAAAGGCTGTTTTCTCTCGTTGGTGAATCCAGAACTAGGGTGCAATGTTTTTAAAAGTAAAAAAAAATTAGAGGTCGCCCTTTCAGGGTAGAAGGGTTTTTTTGACTTTGACCGGTTGTGCAACAGTTGAACACTCTGCCTCAGAAGGCAGTGGAGACAGAGTCGTTGAACATCCTTACAACAGAAGGATAGTTTCTTGTGAAGCAGGGAAATCGGGGGTTATCGAACGGTGGGTGGGGATGTGGAATTCACCGCTGACAGCTGAGCCATGATGGAGTGGGGCCAAATGGCCGTCTCTTGCTCTTAATTTGTATGTTTCCGTGGGTCATCCATACAAGACAGTCCCTAAGAAATCCAATCTGGAATCCTGGTTGGAAATGTGGCATTCGGAACACAAACAAATCAGTTTGACCTTATTGAATGGCAGAACAGGCTTGAGGGACCAAATCACCTGTTTCTCCTAATTGGTATGTTTGATTTGGGGTTTTGATTGTTGACCATTGATTTGCAATAAATGCATACATTATGATAGAAAATATTACCCTTGCAAAGTAATGGGATGCAGTTTTCAGTGTTGCAATAGAGCTGGCCTTTAGAGCTGAGCTAGAATTGTTCACAATGCAAACATAGCAGAAAGGGGTTGCTGATTGAAGAATAATCCTCTGTTTTACATGTATTTTAGATAACTGATTGAGGTTTTGCTTGTAACAGCTGATAAGTGAGCATCTTTCCCTTGACTATCACTGTCTGAGAAATGCACAGCTGGTGTGAGGTTGGACCATACACATCAAGATACAGAATTCCATCTTTATATTGAGTTAATGGGTGTCACCTTGAACAGCAATGCATGTTACATTTAATCTTTGTCTACCTATGCTTTGGAGTACAAAATTCAGCTGGAGTTCCTCCTGATCTGCTTTCAGTGAGAAAGTGAGTATGTGTATTTCTGGGTTTTGGTACAAGGCAGGGTTGTTCTGAAAAGATGTGCTTTGTGCTAAAGCAACCAGGCGGCACTAGGCTTGCAGGTCACTTTGGTGTGATTACCAATGGGCAGTTTGTATCTGCACATCTGTGGTTTGCAGGGCGAGAGGAAAACCTGTTACTGTTTAAAAGCAAAGGAATGATTTGGAGAGGCCGGTGTCTGACTGGGGTGTACAAAGTTTAAAAATCACACAACACCAGGTTATAGTCCAACAGGTTTAATTGGAAGCACTAGCGTTTGGAGCGCTGCTCCTTCGTCAGGTATTTGTCCAGGTGTTGAATTATAACCTGGTGTGTGGTTTTCTTTAACCGTTTAGGATAGGTGAAGAGAAAATGTCATATCTTTGGAGCTCTCTTCCTTGAAAGGCAGTGAGAGCAGTGTCTTTTAACACTTATAAAGTAGAGGTGGGTAGATTCTTACTGACTAAGAGGATGGGCAGGAATATGGAGCAGTCAGACCAGCCATGACGTTCGTGAATGGCTAACAGCTTCCAGGGGCAGAGTGACCTACTAATTCTTTGTTGCTAGTTTCCAGGTTGAATTTCACAAAGTTGATTCAGGATTTTGCATTGTAATGTTACATGGAATCTCACTTGCTTGGATTGCACCAATTTGACACCTACATTGCTTGAGCACCAAGTGCACACAGAATTTATCTTTTGTATTTAACACAACCTTGTCTCCTGCAGAGAGGGTATGAATGAGTAACTTGTCATCACTGAGTCAACAAAATGTTAGTTTAATTGGAGGGAAAATGTTTGGAGAATAAAGCGATTACCATAGTGTAATTTTTTAAGCTAGAAGTTTCCTGAGACCTGTCTCATCATTCACAAATTCTCGAGCAAAGTGAATGGTTTCTGCCCTGGCCAAAAGCATGCTGTCAGTTTAAGGTGAATGAAGTAGGGAGTAAGTGTCCTGGAACTGAAATGCATTTACATTTGAGCTTACCATAGTTGTTTAGGAGTCAATGTTTGATGAAAGCTAATGCTTCCAGTTAAACCTGTTGGACTATAATCTGGTGTTGTCTGGTTTTTAACTTTGTCTATCCCTGTCCAACACCAGCACCTCCACGACAATGTAAGCTTGTTTGCCACAATGAAACAGAATTGTGGTTCGGCTTGCCTGTCTAGTGTGGCGCACCTCTTTGTAATGTTTTGAATTCATTGCAATAAATTGATTCACCCAGTGAGCCCTTGAAGTTATTGGTGCGCGGATCAAAATGCTGTCTGTGAGCATGATCCTGCTTTGGGAGAATACAATTTAGATCTTCTGTGCGTTCTCAATTCAAGTTGAGAAAATATAATTCCCACTTGTGTAAAAAGCTGCTTGTGGCGCAGTGGTGGTGTCCTTACCTCTGGAATGGGAGGCCCATATTCAAGACTCATCTGTTCCAGGTTGAGATGGAAGGGGGGGGGGGGGGAAGTTAAATTGAAAAGAAATGTCAAGGACTGTCACTCCTGCAGTGTGTCGTTCTGGAAACCAATCAGGTGGTGTCCAGGGATGAGGTTCTACAGTAGATTGTAGCCAGTAGCAGAGTAAAAGCAGCGACTTGAGTTAAAACAAATCTCAGCAATTTAAGAGAAAGTGATAATGGTGCAATCAAACTATTTTTGGCTCTTGGAAGATGTTCTTGTGGTTTTTCTTCCGAATAGCTGGTTGAGACCATTTGAAATGTAGGTACTGCGTTTTTGGGGCGTTTGTAGCATTATCAGATAAAGGCAAACTGTAAGAGAGGTGATTAATAAGGTCTTGAGATGATGCATACGCAGCTGAGTGTCAGCACCACAGACTCCTAAGCAAAGAACGGCTTAGATCGGCACATCAGTGCAGAGCACAGTCAAGCCCTCCCGAGTTGTCCATAATGTAAAGCACTCTTTACACCACTGACACCAGAGACACATGCCAACGAGGGTGTATTTATTTTGACTGCCACTTCTTCCAGATGGAGTAACAACAGCCACATCATCATGGATGTGGTGCTGTCGATTTGTTCACACTGATTATACCCACTGCTTTCCATTATACATGCGGCTGAGGAATCTTGGCACAGTGAGGATTCCCTTATGACTGAGCAACCACGTTTTTTCCTACCCCTGCCCAGAAGAAGCAGCAGGGTGTTGGTGATCACCTTTGAAACCAAAAGATGGACCAACCTACACATGGAGCCTGGTGACATGAACAGTGTGTGCCCTGATAAATCCAAAAGCCCACGATGGCCAACTGGTATCACTGGAGCTGTCTGCTCCTGCACCATAGACTGTTTTGCTGTTCAGAGTAATTCTGCCACTCCAACCCTTGCCGACTTAACAGGAAAACCCCGTTTATAGAGTTATAGGGCAAGGAAGCAGACCTTTGGTCCAACCAGCCCATGCCAAACATACAAGTAGTTCTCGGGTAAAGCGTGTTCTGGCAGCGCAATTTGCTCATAGTGTTGCTGAAGAATTAAAGAATGAGAATTTTGAGAATATTCACCTCTGTTAGCAATAATGTGGTTCCAGCAGGGATCTGTTCATGTGGTTCGTTCTGCACGTGCACCGATGTCCGTGCTGAAGTCTTTGTGCCATTCTCTGCATGCACTGGTGTTAGCTGCCAACAGAGCAGCTTTCAGTGAGAGGTACTGTACAGACAGCAGGTTTCTGAGAGAGATGCATTGAGCAGCTTCCTGTGAAAGATACATTGCTCCTAGATTATCCCTTTTTTTTTGGAAAAAATGGAGAGGCATAGTGACAAGAATGTTAGCAAGAAGTATCCTGGTGATAAGCGCAAAAGAGAGGCTACAACACTGGAAGAGAAACTAGATATTATGAAGCATTTTGAATATAAGATTAGATTAGATTACCTCCAGTATGGAAACAGATCCTTCGGCCCAACAAGTCCACACCATGCCCCTACCCTATATTTACCCCTGACCAATGCACCTAACACTGTAGACAATTTAGCATGGCGAATTCCCCTGGCGTGCACATTTTTGGACTGTGGGAGGAAACCAGAGCTCCCAGGGGAAACCCACACAGACACTGGGAGAATGTGCAAACTCCACACAGACAGTCGCCTGAGGTGGGAATCGAACCCGGGTCCCTGGCACTGTGAGGCAGCAGAGCTAACCACAGAACCACCATGCCGTCCCAAGGATAAGGAGATAATGTGATATAGATGGCTTAACAGGTGTGAGGGAGTTTACCTTATATGCTATGATTCCCTCAATTCCTGCATTAACAATATTTTATAATGTACTGTGTTAAATTTACTTCTGTTTTGTTGATAAATATGACTTTATACGTTCATTCAGGCTGTGCTATACTTTGAGAGACGTTTGGGTGATTTTTGAGCCAATTGTGAGTGATATCTTTTGCTGGTCTTCCCTTGACCCCACTTTTCCCATAGGCCCCATTATTCTATTAAGTGAGGAATGCAACTCCAGCATTGTAGGAGAACTACCTGTAATCCCAAACTAGTCTCCCCTATCTGCCCCTGGCCCGGATCCCTCCAAACCTTTCCTATAATGTACTTATCCAATTGTCTTTTAAACATTATAATTGTGCCCACATCCACTGCTTCAGGAAGCTCATTCCATACACGAACCTGTCTTTTTAAAGTATCTCTCCTCTCATCTTAAAAATGTGCCCCTGATCTTGAAATCCCCCATCCTATGGAAAAGACAATTATCATTAACTCTACCTATACCCCTCGTTAGTTTATAAACTTCCATCAGGTTGCTCTCAACCTCCTAAGCTCAGGTGAAAAAAGTCCCAGCCAATCCAGTCTTTTTTATAACTCAAACCTTCCATACCCGGCAACATCCTGGTAAATCTCTTCTGAACTCCTCTCCAGTTTAATATCCTTCCTTTTAACTGGGTGACTGGAACTGGACACCGTATCCCAGAAGAGCTCCCACTAATGTCCTGTACAATCACATCATGATTTCCCAATTCCTGTACTTAAAGAACTGGGCAATGAAGGCATGCATGCTAAATGCCTTTGCACCCTGTCTGTATGAACTCCTAGGTCCCTTTTCTATTATACTACCCACGGCCCTACCATCAATTGGATAAGTCCTACTACCCGTGTTTGTTATATCAAAATGCAAAACCTCACATTCCATTCGCATGTTGTTCTTCTATTTCATCCTGGTTTGAACATTTCAGGTCTGGAGGTTTGACGAAGGGCATTTTCAGTGTTTTTAATTCAATAAATGGGAAGCCAGATCTCCAAATGCTCACAACTTGCAAGATGTATGCCACCACCAGGGTATTGATTTGTGTGTCCTCTGAGATGAGACTGAAATTCTGTTTAACAGCAAGTGAACGGTTTGTTTTATGGGGAGAGATTGAGCACTTTAGGTTTCTACTTGCTGGAGTTTAGAAGAAAGGGATGATATCTAGTTGAGCGATATAAGATGCTAAAGGGGATTGACAAAGTAGACGCAGAGCAGCTGATTCCTTGTGGGGCAATCTAAAACAAGAGACCATAGTTTAAGCATAAAGGGTTGCAGATTTAAAACAGATGAGAAGGAATTACTTCTGTCAAAGGGCTGTGAATCTGGAATTTGCTAGCCCCGAGACTGGTGTATGCTGGGACACTGAATAACTTCAAGGAGGAGATACACAGTTTTTTAATGAGTAATGGGTTGAAGGATTATGGAGAGTAGGCAGGAAAGTGGGGTTAAGGCCAAGGTGAGATCAGCCGTGATTGTATGAAATGGCAGAGCAGGTGTGAGGGGTAAAATTGCCTACTCCTAGTTCTTCATTCTTAGGAAGTACAGCAGATCAGACTGCACCCTGTGAAAAGGGTCAATTCATGTCTCAGAAATCTCTTGACATCCACTTCATGACATACCATTCTTGTATCATCTTATGCTCATTTTAAAAATGTTTTGTTTTAATCCACTCACTGGGCTCGCCCAACGTTTATTGCGCACCCCTAGATGTTCTTGAGAAGGTGGTGGTGGTGGTGAGCGAGCTTCTTGAAATGCTGCAGTCCACTCACTATAGGTAGGCCGACAATACTGTCAGGGACGGAATTCCAGGATTTTGAAGGAATAGTGATATATTTCCAAGTCAGGATGGTGAGTGCCTTTCCTACTTATCCGCTGCCATTGTTCTTCTAGATGGAAGTGGTTGTGGGTTTGTAAGGTGCTGTCTGGGAGTCTACGGTGAATTTCTGCAGTGCATCTTTTAGATGATACACAATGCTGCCACTGAGTGTCAGTGGTGGAGGAAGTGGATGTTTGTGGATGTGATGCAAGTTGGCTGCATTGTTGTGGATGGTGTCAAGCTTCTTGTGTGTTTGGAGCTGCACCCATCCAGGCAAGAGAGGAGCACGCTTTCTTATAAGCAGTATGTCTAAAAATATCCAGTTCTAACAAAAGGCAAACTGAAATATTAATTTTATCCTCATCAATGGAGAGAGTGCCTGGCCGGCAGTGTGTCCAGTATTCTGTTTGTATTTTAAGACTTTGAGCATCTAAGTGTCTCCTAACATGAATATAAACTAAAGACAGGAAGCATTCTGCACTTGTATTCTAACTTTTCCTAAGTAGCTTTGGTTTGCTTGGTGAATCAGAATCTAGTTTCAAAGATTTCTATTTAGATAGGTATATTTCAGTCTTAGGAATACGACCTGTATTATTCTGTCCCTTTAACATACCTCGTTGGGATGTTAGATTACAGTTTTGCTGGACTGATTGTATAAAGATTGCAGTTCCAAGGAAGTTCCTCCCAGAGCCCCTGCAATTATTCTAATTTAACAACAGGCTGCACTCCAGTTTTTGAAAATCTTTGTAGCCCTTTCCATGTTCCAGAGAGAACCAGGCAAGGCCTGGTGAAAATGTTAGGTTGTTTTTGAACATTAGCCTACTCAGTTGCGATGGTAAGCCTGTTTTCTCTGCATACTTCTGTGGGTCTTAATTAGGTTTAACTAGAGCATAGTTTGCTGTCTGTTCCAACAGTCTAACTGCTGGTTGAAGTTGGTGGTGAAACATTGCACTAATTGTGCTTCAGCATCATTGATGCTAAATACCTGGAGGTATCGTGGTCGGTGGTGAATATAACATCATTTGCATGCCATCTTTGCATCCGTACATCTTTAGACTCCTGGTCCTGACTGCAGGTTCCTGTCTACTGGGACTAAGTCTGTCCTTCCACTGCCTGACGAAAAGGCAAGGTAAATGCTGAAGGAGATGGGACTTCCACGTAAACAAAAGGCCACAGAAGTCTAGTAAAATTACTTTGCTGTCATTTCCTGCTCCTCGGAGATAGTGAGCAACTGTTCATGATAACAAGATGTAAATCAGGAACTTAGGTTGTAATTTCCTACATCACGTGACCCATCTCCCTGTGGTGAAGTATAGTTTCACATCTGAGTGAGACTTGATCCAAAATGATGATTATTTGGGTTCTCCTTGGAAAAATGAATGCGTATTGTTTTTGTTTTTCTATTGTCGTCCCGTTTCCCTATCCCCCTATAGATGAAGCAAGACGCTTAGAGACACAGTACAGTTTTACCTCCTTCATCTTTATTCCGGGCCCTGGAGGAGAGAGGACGATTGCCCATGTGCACAGGGACATGAGTTCTCAATGAATTATATAGTCACTTGCAGGGAGGAGCATCCAGATACGGCACCATACATATTGCTTGGGTGACCGTTACAATCAGTGAATCAGTAGTAAAGATTAAGCCATCTTCTGTTACACAGTGAATGTTCTTAACCTTGTTAACTGGCTTCACGTAATGAATACTTTTCACCTTGTTAACTGACTTTACATACTGAATGCTTCTTTATCTTGTTAAATGGCCCTACCTAATGAATGCTTTTCCACCTTGTTAAACCACTACCCTTGCCTCCAGCACCTTATTGTTTACTGCAAGTTCTTGTCTAATCTGAGTCATGCTAAGTTGAACTTTTTTATTTCACAAAACTCAAAACCTAACACTTTTCCTACCTGCTCATACCTGATACACAGTTTCACTATATTACACCAAACAATATTGCACAATCTGGGAATATGTCGATCATTATGACTTAATATGTCACCAAATGATTCATTTATTTATCGAACTATTGGAAAAGTTCTTATGTCTGTTTTCTTTCCTCCTAAGTCTTCAACCAGACCATATACCACTGTCCACCAGCTCCTTTCCAGTATTTTACTTGTGTTGGTCTTATATCCTATTGTTAAGTACACATTAATGGCTTGATGAGTTCCTCCTCTCTGTTGGATTCAGTACAGGACTTTGCTTTCCAGTTACTACTTCCACAAATGGCTTTGCTGAATTTAGGAATTCACCTTAAAACCCTGCGTGTAAATCTGTGTCCCATGTATTTCTACATGACACATTCCAGGGTACTACAAGTCTCATCACAGGCAATTCCGTCACACTGGTTTGTCTAGTCAGTGTGTACCACAGAACAATGTGGCTTTAATTTTAGGACCTGATTACAATTTGAAGTATGCGAAAATGATTTGCAGTTTCGATATTCTAATCAAAATTTCTGATGGGCAAATCATGTTTTGTAATAAACTAGTTATGTGATTATAACTTGTGTTCTTCATCTAAATTTTTAATAAAACTATGTAGACTTAAATGTGCAACTTAATTTAATCTGTTATATCTTATGGGATAGCACAATGAAAATCAAGCCCTACTATTCCTAGTTTTGTCACAAAACTTAAACTTTTTTATAAAGTAAAATTCTCCAATTTGTCTTTTTGAACCAGATTGACAATGTGAACCAGTTTTCAGTATTTAACAATAGTTCTTATTTACTGCAACAATTATGAACCATCGGTTTATAACTCCTACTAGTTCAAATTCTAGCCCCTTTATAAACTCTCCCTTACACAAACATGCACACGGGAAAAAAAATAGATGTTATGGACAGAGAGAAAACTGGGAAAGCAATTCACTGGTCCCTGTTCATAGGTCTACTGAGATGATTCTTGTGCGGAGTACAGCATGGCTTAGTCTTCCTTCTCTGGATGCTTTCACTGGTTTGCAGCAGGCACAGGGTGGCTGCTTCAGACTTACAAAACGTCTTGGACTTATTACTTAAAGATCACAGCTTACGGCAACTATGGAAGAAAGAATCAACTTTTTTTTCAGGCTAAAAGTGGGTTTTACTGCAGAGAACAGAGAGCTGCTGAGCTGGTGAAGATCTGAAGGCTACTTACAGCCCCAAGCTGATCAGATACCTGATGATTGATCACTCAGTTGTCGGCAAGCTGAAGGCCTTTGTCATTGATAACTGGTCACTAATCAAGCAACACATCAACTTGTTTGTAGCTGAATCTCCATTTGTATACATCCCTCGGCTCCTGTCCGTCTGCAAACTACACTTCAATTACTGGTTGGATAACAGCCATGTAAATGGCACTTACAATCAGCATCAGATTACTTGCTTTTAAACCATACAGGTGATCCTTCAGCAACCCTTGTTTTTAAAACATTTCATTTCCAGTCCATAATCAAGAGGACAGAAAAATAGGAAGGCAGAACCAGATCCAGATTTCTGAATTTAGGCCACCTGTTGTGGTGTGAGGTGGTGAAAGTTGGGGTAGTGGGAAAGCCATTTTGGCAATCCAAGCTGTGGATTCAACCTGGGAAACTCTGAGCCTGCACTGGTCTGGTTTGACTTTCCTGGATTCTGCCACAGCTCCCTGAAAAAGGTCATCGCACACTAATATATTTTTCGCTCATCTTGCTGTTAGTCTTGGTTCATAGATTTTTGAGTTTGTGATTTACATAATTGTTAGAAATAGCAGCTTCCGTTCCCCCAAATTCTCCTGTGACCTCTGGCTCTTCCTTTTATATTTTTGAATGTTTAGATTATTTTTAAATAAAACTACTGTTTTCCTTGCACCCACTCTTCCTCCACCCACCCCCCCCCCCCACCAACGCCTCAACT
The DNA here is from genome assembly GCF_037043375.1 of Chiloscyllium plagiosum. Taxonomy (NCBI): domain Eukaryota; kingdom Metazoa; phylum Chordata; class Chondrichthyes; order Orectolobiformes; family Hemiscylliidae; genus Chiloscyllium; species Chiloscyllium plagiosum. The sequence goes on from NW_028270188.1 coordinate 49,701,378, forward strand.
CGCCAGGCATGAAGCTGCTTATTATATACTAAACAACAGCTTAAAAGGATTATAAAACTATTTAAAAAGCATTTAGGGGATAAAAGGCATTAATAAATTATTAATTACCTCAATCATTCAACCAGCATCAAAGAGATAATTACAATTAATATTGCTTTTAGGTTGAGTGGTAGTGATCACTACTCTCCTCCAGTTTGCAGGACCAGGACCTTGTTATATTGAAAATTCCAGTTGCTAGTTGAGCACAGAATCTCTACAATGTGGAAGCACACCATTTGGCACATCAAGTCCACACTGACCCTCTGGAGAGCATCCCACCCAGATGCAGCCCCGGACCCGGTCTCTGTCACTCTGCATTTCCCAAGGCCAAGCTGCCGAACCTGTGCATGTTTGGACTGTGGGAGGAAACCCCCATGAACCTGGGGAGAACATGCAAACTGCACACAGACGGTGACCCGAGGCTCGAATCCACCCGGGGTCCCTGGTGCTGTGAGGCGGCAGTGCTAACCACCAAGCCACTGTGCCACCCAATTCACATTGTAAGCTGCTGAACCCTTCCTTGTCTTGAAGCTGTTAGAGTTTGAATTCAAAGCTGCTGTCAAAACCGGTGCCTGTAAATTCTTGCTTGTCTGTGTGCTCATTGTGATAGAACTGTCATGTGACTTTGTGTCCTTTTCACATGGGGCAGACTATTTAATCTTTTTAATCCAAAAAAGTAACCTTTATGTTTTATTCTTGTTTTGCACAGGGGTCCAAACCTTCATTTCAATGTTTTCCTTTTACTTCCTGTGGATACTGATGATCAGGGCACACTTTTTTTTGCGGTGTTTAAAATAAGCAGTGATCTTTGAAGAGCAGTCGTGCCCAATGTCAGTGGAGTGGTTTTGGAGTGATGGAAGTTGTCATGACTGGGAATACACTGAAAGGGTGTTGAAAGCAGATTCAACAATAACTTTTCCGAGCAAATTAGTTAGTGACTTGAGGAGAAGATATTCTTTTGAGGAAAGAAAGGGAGCAGGCTTTATTGGGCAACTCTTCACAAGAGTACACACACCAGCACAGTGGGTCAAATAGCCAGCTTATGTACTGCATGGTCCTTTGGAATGTGTTCTGGTGTTTTGAAGCTTTCGGTGTAAGGTTTCTTTATGTAATCAGAAATAGGAATTTACTATAGCAGCACTTGTGGATTTAAGGGAATAAGTAACTTCCTGAGGAACATTTGCAAGGAATGCAATAGGAACAAGGATATGGGCCAAATGTTGGCAAACGGGATCAGATTTATACAGGATATCTGGTTGGCATGGAAGAGTTGGACCGAAGGGTCTGTTTCCATGCTGTACATCTCTTTGACGATCAATTGAGCAACTTACATAGTCACAATAGTAGCTGCAGCTGTTAGCGTGGGATTGTAAGCCATGGTGATGGGACACTCAAACTAAAATCTTTTTGAAAGGTAACTGTAGTCTTCATTGTAACCACAGTTATTAGTGGGAGCAGTAAGAATAAGGTGTGAAAGTATGTTAGTGTAATGAAGTGAAGTCATCATAGTCCCAGCAGAGCATAGCATTGGTGTGTAATCAGAGAGTGACGATTAGTGGTGAATTTAACCTGAGGGTCACCACACGCTGGTGAAGGAGGACACTGAGAAGGCAGGGCCTTTAGTTCAACAGGATAGGGAAGTTTAAATTAGACTGTACAAGGTGCTCGGGAGACCACATCTAGAGTACTGTGAGCAATTTTGATCTTTTTTAAGGAAAGATATTATTTCATTTGAAGCGGTTCAGGAAATGTTCACTCAGATGATCCCTGGTACAAACAAAGGCTAAACAGGCTGGGACTCTGCTCATTTGAGTTTGGGACAATGAGAGGTGATCTCATTGAAACATACAGGATTCTTAAGGAGCTTGACAGAGTAAGTGCTGAGAAGGTGTTTCCCTCATGGGAGAGTGTAGGGTCAGAGGGCATGGTCTTAGAATAAAGGATTTGAGAGAAAGTGAGGGCTGCAGATGCTGGAGATCAGAGCTGAAAATGTGTTGCTGGAAAAGCGCAGCAGGTCAGGCAGCATCCAAGGAACAGGAGAATCGACGTTTCGGGCATAAGCCCTTCTTCAGGAATGAGGAAGTGTGTTCAGCAGGCTAAGATAAAAGGTAGGGAGGAGGGACTTGGGGGAGGGGTTTTGGAAATGCGATAGGTGGAGGGAGGTCAAGGTGAGGGTGATAGGCCGGAGTGGGGTGGGGGCGGAGAGGTCAGGAAGATGATTGCAGGTTAGGAAGGCGGTGCTGAGTTCGAGGAATTTGACTGAGACAAGGTGGAGGGAGGGGAAATGAGGAAACTGGAGAAATCTGAGTTCATCCCTTGTGGTTGGAGGGTTCCCAGGCAGAAGATGAGGCGCTCTTCCTCCAACCATCGTGTTGCCATGGTCTGGCAATGGAGGTGTCCAAGGACCTGCATGTTCTTGGTGGAGTGGGAGGGGGAGTTAAAGTGTTGGGCTACGGGTTGGTTGGGTTGGTTGGTTGCGGAACGTTTCAGAGAACACCTCTGGGACACCCAGACCAACCAACCTCCCTCCACCTATCGCATTTCCCAAAACCCCTCCCCCAAGTCCCTCCTCCCTACCTTTTATCTTAGCCTGCTGAACACACTTTCCTCATTCCTGAAGAAGGGCTTATGCCCGAAACGTCGATTCTCCTGTTCCTTGGATGCTGCCTGACCTGCTGCGCTTTTCCAGCAACACATTTTCAGCTTAGAATAAAGGATGCCAAGTTAAGAGTAAGATGAGAAGGAATTTCTCCTCTGTAAAGGTTGAGGGTCTTTGGCGCTCCTTGCCACAGAGAGCTATAGGGGCAGTGTCCTTGTATATATTTAAGGCTGGGATGGTAAGTGCTTTTTCAGTTGGCAATCAATGTTTGTGGGGAAAATTCAGCAAAGTGGACATGAGTATGAGATCAGCCACGATTCTGTTGAATGGCAGAGCAGGCTCGAGGGGCTGAACAGCCTACTCCTGTTCCGAGTTCTTAGGATGTTCTGGTAACCTTGGTCAGTGCAGGAATTGAGACTGTGCTGTTGGCATCACTGCATCGCAAACCAGCCATCCAGCCCAGTGTGTGTCAGAGCATTGTATGGCTCTGTCAAACCTTTAGCTTAAAAAAGATTTCACAATAGCAAAACTTGTCTTAAGTCTCAACATAATGAATTTTGTATGTGAAACCTAAGGTTGAAATTGTTCTGCAAACTCCCAAGTATTTATTACTTGTGTTGTAGCCCGTTTGTATTTCACACTTGCTGGTATTGTGCGGGGTAGAGCTTTTGGATTTGGTAATTCGGGATCCTGTCATTCTGCTGCTTAAGAGGCTACTTTCACAAACTAACTGAGCTTTTTGTTTTCTCTTTAGCCTCAATTCCCCATCGACTGAACCTTTTCTATGTTGCCAATGATGTTATTCAAAACTGCAAAAGGAAGAACGCGATTATTTTTCGAGATGCATTTTCAGAGGTTCTGATTGAAGCCGGCACTTTGGTGAGGTAGGTGATGCAATCCTTTTCAAAGGGTAACTTTTACTTTCAACATTATTGACCTGGACGTCCCAACGAGGGTTGGAAGTGGATTCCGAAAGAAAATTGCACAGGCCCTTGAAGTAAATAGAACTGCAGGGCCACATGGATCGAGCAGGGGAACAAGATTGATTATGCTGCTTGCCTGAGTACCAGCATGCACTTGGGCAGAATGGCCCCTCCTGTATCATCTGTCACTCCGTTTGCTTAATTGAGGGCGCTACGTGCTTCATTGCTCCTTGCTATGTGTAAACAGCTGCCTCAAGTTACTTATTCTCTTAAATTCACAAGTGCTGCCATAGTAAATTCCAAATTATGGGGTGGCACGGTGGCTCAGTGGTTCGCACTGCTACCTCGCAGCGCCAGGGAACCAGGTTTGATGTCAATGTGGAGTTTGCACATTCTCCCCGTGTCTGCGTGGGTTTCCTCTGGGTGCTCCGGTTTCCTTCCACAGATGTGCAGGTCAGGTGAATTGGCCATGCTAAATTGCCCGTAATGATAGGTGCATTAGTAGAGAGTAGGGGAATGGGTCTGGGTGGGTTACTCTTTGGAGGGTCGGTGTGGACTTGGGCAGAAGAGCCTGTTTCTGCACTGTACGGAATCTAATCTAATCTAATTTAATGTATTTTTGTGTTGTGGTTTATCCAGTTTTCTATGACCCTGTAAGTATTGAGTATGACTGGGATATAATTTGTGGGCATCTAACCAACCTTCTCCATAGTCCTTCACCCACCTTCCCTCTGCACCCCACATCATTTTTATTTACTTGCACCCCTCATGAGACTGTTTAAGCAGCTATAGAGAGAGAAGCTGAATAGGCTGGGGCTATTTTCCCTGGGACGTCAGAAGCGGAGAGGTGACCTTAGAGGTTTATAAAATTGCTTGGGTGAATAGTCAAGGTTTTTCCCTAAGAGTAGGGGAGTCCAAAGTTAGCAGCCATAGATTTAAGGTGAGAGGGAAAAGATTTTAAAAGGAACCTGTTAGTACAGGAACCAGATCCTTCAGTCCAACTCGCCTATCAGATATCCTAAATAAATCTGGTCCCATTTGCCAGCATTTGGTCCATATCCCTCTAAACCTTTCATATACCCATCCACATGCTTTTTAAATGTTATAATTGTACCAGCCTCCTCCACTTCTGGCAGCTCATTACATACGTGCACCACCCTCTGTGTGAAAAGGTTTCCCCCTAGGTCCCTTTCAAACCTTCTCCCCGCCTCACCCTACATCTATATCCTCTAGTTTTGGATTCCTTCACCCTGGGGAAAAGACCAAGCCTATTTACCCTATCTGTGCCCCTCATGATTTTATAAACCTCTATAAGGTCACCCCATACATCTGATACTCCAGGGAAAACAGCCCCAGCCTATTCAGCCTCTCCCTCTAGTTCAAACTCTCCAACCTGGGAACATCTTTGTAAATCTTTTCTGAACCCTTTCAAGTTTCACCACATCCTTCCAAAAGGAGGTAGACCAGAAAGTGGCCAAAAGTGGCCGAACCAATGACCCGTACAGCTACAACATGATCTCCAAACTCCTGTACTCAATGCACTGACTAATAACGGCGTACCCGTCGCCGCCTTTACTATCCTATTTCCCTGTGACTCCACTTTCAAGGAATTATAAACCTGCACTCCAAGATCTCTTTTTTTTTGAGCAACATTCCCCAGGACCTTACCATGTAGTGTATAAGTCCTGCCTTGATTTGTCTTTCCAAAATGTAGCACCTCAATTTATCTAAATTAACCTCGATCCATTGGCCCATCTGATCAAGATCCCAATGTACTCTGAGGTAGCCTTCTTTGCTGTCCGCTACACCTCCAATTTTGATGTCATCTGCAAACTTACTAAACGTTGTATCTTCACATCCAAATCATTCATACAAACGATAAAAAGCAGTGGACCCAGTACTGATCCTTGTGGCACACCACTGGTCACAGGCCTCCAGTCTGAAAGGCCACCCGATGTTTTGTATCTTCAAGCCATTTTGTATTCAAATGGCTAATTCTCCCTGTATTCAGTGTGATCTCACCTTGCTAACCAGTCGACCATGTGGAATCGTGTCGAACGCCGTACTGAAGTCCATATACATCTCCTTCACCACTCTACCCTCATCAAACCTCTTCGTTACTACTATAGAAAACTCAATCGGGTTAGTGAAACATGATTTCCCACAAGCCATGTTGACTATCCCTAATCAGTCCTTGTCATTCCAAATACATGTTAATCCTGTCCCTCAGGATTCCCTCCAAAAACTTACCCACTACCAATGTCAGACTCACCTGTCTTTTAGTCCCCTTTCTTAAATAGTGGCGCAACATTAGTCAACCTCTAGTCTTCCAGTACCTCATCTGTGGCTATCAATGATACATATAGCTCAGCAAAAGGACCCCAATCTCTTCCCTCGCTTTCCACAGAGTTTTAGGTACACCTGATCAGGTCCTGGGGATTTATCCATTTTTTTGTGTATTAAGATGTCCAACATTACCACCTCCAATATGGAATTTTTTTGAGATGTTGCTATTTATTTCCCCATGTTCTACATAATTTTATTTTTCTCATTTAGCAAACACTGCAAAATACTTGTTTAGTATCTTCCCCCATCTCCTGCTGTTCCACATATAGGCGGCCTTGCTGATCTTTGAGGGGCCCTATTCGCTCCCTACATACCCTTTTGTCCTTCGTGTATTTATGGAAACCCTTTGGATTCTCTTTCACCTGATTTGCCAAAGCTATCTCTTGTTCCTTTTTTGCCCTCCTGAGTTCCCTCGTAAATATACTCCTACTACCCTTATACCCCTTCAGGGATTCACTGAATTCCTGCTGTCTATTCCTGACATATGCTTCCTTTTTCTTGACCAAAACGTGAATTTCTCTCGTCATCCAGCATTCCCTGTACCAACCAGCCTAACCCTTCACCCTAACAGGAACGTACTATCTCTGGATTCTCGTTACCTCATTTTTAATTGCTTCCTATTTTCCAGCTGGCCTTTTACCTGTAAACATCTGCTCCCAATCAACTTTAGAAAGTTCTTGCCTAATATTATCAAAATTGGCCTTCCTCCACGCTAGAAGTTTAACTTTTAGATCCAGTCTATCCTTTTTCATCACTATTTTAAAACTAATAGAATTATGGTCACTGGCTCTAAAGTGCTCCCCACTGACACCATCTCAGTCACCTGGCCTGCCTTACTTCCCAAGAATGGGTCAAGTTTTGCACCTTCTCTAATGGGTACACCCACAATACTTCTTCAGAAAATGTTCTTGTGCACACTTAACAGATTTCTCCCCATGCAAGCCCTTAACATCCTGACAGGCCCAGTCTCTGTTTGGAAAATTAAAATCCCCAACCATAACCACTCTATTAATCTCTCAGATAACTGAGAACCTCCTCCAAATTTGTTACTTTCTTCAGCATTTGAAGTTTCAGTAATCCCTTGCACAGACTGCTTGTTGATTTGGTGTTATCTTATATCCTGCAGACAAGCTTTAATTTTCTATACCCTTGGGAAAACAGTCATAACATGGTCAGGCAGTGTTGTAATGAAATATTTTCACCCTGAACGTGTTAAATTGTGATGGGTGCAGTTTCCTGTCATACTATTGCTGAATGGCCACTTGGTCAAGTTGTATTTGGGTTGCTATTTTCTGAGCACTTGTAGCCTGCACCCCTGAGGAGAGAAAATTGGAGTGTGGCAAAATGTAACCGTGTACGTTAATGCTGCCGTCTCCCTCAGTTACCCATTGCAGTTGGGTGAATAAATGTCTGTCTGTTGAATATGCATGTGTTCTCGTTACTACCACTTCCCTTTAGGGATGGCAGCTTTGTTTTCCCTCCAGTAAGCTGAATATTTGTCAATTGACTTCATGAAGTTAAATGGCAATCATGTTACATTACTACAGGGTGAAAAAAATGTCTGTGTCAAGGAGAATTGGATTTTTAGATTAATTTAAAATTGGAATCCCGATTGTTTGGGGGGGTCAAGTGTCTTGGGAATGGGAGTATTTTGCGGAGGAGCTGAACTTGTTAAAATTAAGCTTTTTTTTTTCGACATGACATGTTGAAATGTGTTTAGAAAATTAACGTCACTGAAATTTGAGTGAGATGTAACAACTGTGAGAAAATATCCAATAATAGCTGTTAACTTTTCTGTCTGAAAAGGGCATTTAAAGCTGGACATCACTATTTGTATATTAATGCAATATCTGAATCCTGGATGTGTGCCACTAAACCTTTTATGTAACTCACTGGTATAAGCTGCTATGCAGGCAGCAGCAGCCAAACCCTGTCCTAAAATAAACAGCTTTCCACCTAAACAAAATCTTTGTGCATGCATGGGTGTTTGTATGATCTTCTCAGCACTGAGTATGCTGTGGATCTGATCGATCACTCACCCAGACACTTGTTCACCAGAGGAGCCACTGAAGCACTTTGGCAGTGACGAGATTCAAACCCACACTTGGAGAGAGATTGGAGCCTCCATCCAATGTCTTAGTCCGCTCGGGGGCACGACCTGATGTTTGCTTATCCTAAGCATAACATAAGCAGTTAATGCTTTGAATAGCCCAGCATCAAGAAGTAATGGCGTCTCTCTCACTTGCTACTAAGTAACAGCTTGTGAAATGTTTACCAAGTGGAGTCACCATTCGAACAAAGGCATTTTGGAGTTCTGATAGATCAGAAAGCCACGTCATTACATTCAATGTTCACTCAAAGTAAAGCTACCTGTGTTGATTGTGAAGTGAATGGTTTACAATCTGTAAAAGGGCGATTAGTAATTTAATGTGCTTGTTGGGAGGGATAGAAGAGGAGGATTGGTTTACAAGGTAACGGTTACCTGATGCTTGGAGTATGTTTAAATCTTATCAGAGTAAGCCATCTTTGGTTAAACTACAGTTGAGACATTTGTTTACTTTTGCTTGTCAGGAAAAATGTGGTTGAAGGCTGACCATGGTGTAATGAAGTTTAGGATTTCCTGTGCAGTCATATGACAGGTAGCATACCCTGAGCTGAATGATGTCTTAATTTGTTGTGATTTCAGTGATTCAGAACGAGGAGGGTCAGTTTAAATCCTGTAACAGTAGAGATGGATTATGGAAACACATGTATTCCTATATTGAATTGGTAAATGCATTGCTGATGTCCCATCCTTGAATTCTTGTCCCATATTGAACTGTGAAATTGGATAAAACTTCTGCCCGGTAATGCTGAACTGCTGTGATGATTTTTAGCGAGTTCATGAACTCATTTACCTAATATCGGCAGTCAACAATTTATTGTACTTCTGATCTTTTATTGGAAAGCAGCAGTTCAGCCATGGTGCGTTAATTAATTAGGCATAGAAAGGAAATTTACGACCTTTGACAGATGTGGGCACCAGGCTGGGACTTCCTCCCTGGAACGTAGGAGGCTGAGAGATGATCTTCATGGAGTTGTGTAAAAAGAAATTGAGGGGCATACATAAGGTGAAAAGCCAAGCATTTCCCCCCAGGGTAACGGAGTCCAAAACTAGAAGGTGTAGGTTTAAGGTGAGAGGGGAAAGATTTAAAAAGGACCTGAGGGGCAGTGCTTTCGTGCAAAGAATGGTGCATGGACAGAATGAGCTGCCATAGGAAGTAACAGAGGCTGGTACAATTACAACATTTAAAAGGCATCTGGATGGGTACTTGGATAGGAAATATTTAGAGGGATATGGGATATGAGTTGAAATGAGGAAACCTGGTCACATGGGCCTGTTTCGGTGCAGTCTGCATCCTTTACTTTGACTTTACTGATCCAGGAGCCGTTCTGTAAGATGGAGGAGTAGAGGCAGCGCACTCCCACACCTCAGTTGTCTTGTTGTCTTTTGTGGCAGTCTCTGGTAGTCTTTGGTCCCAGTAGCAACAGCCTTTGTTCTTCCCTTGGGCTGATGCGTAGGAGCTCCTAGTCTTCCTGCAAGAAGACGGTGTGGCCTGTCTCCATGGATCTTGCCCTTTCTTCCCCTTCCTGTCCCTGCTAATAAACGTTATTATGGGACTGGCCATCAATGCTGTGTCAGTCACCTGTTTATCCCCTCTGCCATGGGGGAAAGCTGCTGATGCCCACCTCCACTTAAAGGTTCGTTTTCATTTCTCCTAACAGCAAAACCACCTTACTTTTATTACACTGTGTTGATAATGGAATAGGATGGTGCCTGATAAACCTTTGATGTGACTTAAGACCCTGATGATTCTTCTGACTGCTTCACTGCTTTCATATAGATTTGTTTACATTTACAGAGCGCGAAATAGTAATTTGTCACAGATGATGGTCTCATGCTACGCAGGGAATACCAAATATGGAGTGCTGAGTTAACACACCGGTTTTAAGGAGGCCCTTAATTCTCAACAGTTAATGTTCCCTTAAAATTATCACACACGCTACATTCTTTATTGTTAATCAGCTTCTGCATCCTTCTCCTTTTTCCGTCTACGCCCAGCTTGTATGTGGAAAACAGCAACTGGAGAGATTCAACATGTGGACTTCAGCAGTTTCCTCATTTCCCCTTCCCCCACCTCATCCTAGTTTCAAACTTCCAGCTCCTCACTGTCCCCTTGACCTGTCCGGACTTGTCCGACCTGCCTAGCTCCTTTTCCACCTATCCACTCCACCCTCTCCTCCCTGACCTATCACCTTCATCCCCTCCCCCACTCACCTATTGTACTCCATGCTACTTTCTCCCCACCCCCACCCTCCTATAGCTTATCTCTCCACGCACCAGGCTCTCTGCCTTTATTCCTGATGAAGGGCTTTTGCCCGAAACGTCGATTTTGCTGCTCGTCGGATGCTGCCTGAATTGCTGTGCTCTTCCAGCACCACTAATCCAGAATCTGGTTTCCAGCATCTGCAGTCATTGTTTTTACCATGAGGCTCATCTGTCTGCCTCCATTCAGTTCTGTTGAAGGGTGGTCAAGCTGGTATGGCTGCCCCTGTTTCTGTGAGCTGATGCTGTCTGGGTTTTTTCCAGCATTTGCTGTTGTCAAAGCATGCATTAGATTAGGAATGTCTCTGATTTTGCTACTCATACTGGAGAACAATTTCTCCAAGTGACACAGCTGTCCTTGTTCCAGTCGTCTCCAGCTACATGCTGTGATTGATTTATTGTTGTCACGTGTACTGAGATGTGGTGAGAAGTGTTGTTTTGCATGCTATACAGACAGATCGTACTATACAAAGTGCATCAGGATAACAGAGCAGAGTGTAGAATACAGTGTTATAGGTGCAGTGGGAGAGAGCTCAGAATTAACATTGGAGAGGTCTGTTCAAAAGTCTGATAACAGCAGGGAAGAAGCTATTCTTGAATATGTTCAAAAGTGTATTTGAGCTTTTATATCTTCTGCCTGACAGAAGAGGATGGAAGAGAAGTTAGCTGGGGTGGGAGGGGTCTTTGATTATGTGGTTATTTCCCCAAGGCAGGTGGACTCAATGGATGGAAGACTGGTTTGTGTGATAAATGTTTGTGACTGTTTGGAGTTTGTTGTGTCCTTGGGAAAAGCAGTTGCCAAACCACACTGTGGTGAATCCAGATAGGGTGCTTTCTGTGATGTATCTATAAAAAATTGGTAAGAGTCCTTGTGGTCATGTCACATTTCCTTAGCCTCCTGAGGAAGTAGTGACACTGTTGTGCTTTCTTGACACTTGCATTGACGTGAGTGGGCCAGGGTGGATTATTGATGATCTTCACTCTCAGGAGTTGGATGCACCTGACCATCTCCACCTCAGTACCATTGTAGCAGACTGGGGCGTGCCCTCCACTCTGCTCCCTGAAGGTGACGACCAGCTCCTTCGTTTTGCTGACATTGATGGAGAGATGGAGTACTTAGAGGCATGGCGTTAAAAAAACAACAATCTCTTTCCTTTCGTCTCATTGCCATTTGTGATTTGACCTACAACGGTGGTATTGTCAGCAAACTTGTAAATGGAGTTGGGGCGGAATTTGACCACAGCCATGTGTGTATCAGAAGTACAGTAGGGAGCTGAGTACATAGCCTTATGGGGCACTGGTGTTAAGGATTATGGTGGAGGACTTGTTGCCTATTCTTACTGAATGCGGTCTATGGGTCAGGATGTCCAGAGGGAGGAGCTGAGACCGAGGTCTTGGAGTTGAGAGATCAGTTTGTTTGGAATTACGGTGTTGAAGGCTCAGCTATAGTCAGTAGGTCAGAACCTGACACACTGACTATGTTGTCCAGATGTTCCAGGGATGAATGTGTGGCCAGGGGAATGCTGTGGACCAGTAAACAAATTGCAAAGATTAGATTAGATTCCCTACAGTGTGGAAACGGGCCCTTTGGCGCAGCAAGTCTATACCGACCCTCTGAAGAGCAACCCACTCTGACTAATGCATCTAACACTACAGGCCCTTTAGCATGGCCAATTCACCTAACCTGCACTTTTTGGACTGTGGGAGGAAACCCACACAGACATGGGGTGCAAACTTCACACAGACAGTTGCCCGAGGCGGGAATTGAACCCGAGTCCCTGGCAACGTGCGGCAGCAGTGCTAGCCACTGTGCCGCCTAAAATCATAGAATTCCTATGGTGAGGAAACAGGCCATTTGGCCCAACTTTCCACGCTGAACCTCCGAAGAGTAACCCACCCAGACTCATTCTTCTACCCTATCACTTAACATTAATCCCTGACTGATGCACCCCCATCCCTGAACACTATGGGCAATTTAACTTGGTCAGTTCACCTAACTGGCAAAGAATCAGGGAAATTTGGGAGGCTGGAGTTGATGTGAGCCAAGACTAATCTCTCGAAGCACTTCAGAATTATCGAGATCAGAGCCGCCAGCCGTTAGTCATTGAGGCATCAGGATGATGCTGGTTGTCTTGAAGCTGGTAGGAATTTCAGACAGAGAAGGAGGGGGGGAAATGTCACAGAGCAAGAGAGTTGATCAGACGAGGCACACTCTAAGGCAGGATTGATGAATGAATTGGAGATGGGACTGCAGATGCTGGAAAGTCAGACTCAATGGAGCTGGAAAACGCACAGCAGGTCAAGCAGTGTCAGAAGAACAAGGGAGTTGACATTTCAGGTCGGAACCTGTCGTCCAGTCCTGATGAAAGGTTCCGACCTGAAATGTCGACTCCCCTGCCCCCCGATGCTGCTTGATGAACGAATCATTCGGTAAAATGTGTCGGAGTAGTTAATTTGTTGTGACCGATCATTAGGTGCAGTGATATTAAAATAAACCAGAATGAGGAAATGAGGAACGATCCATTTTTTAAAAAAAACCTGTGTATGTTCCTCTGCTTTTGTCAGAGAGGAAAATACAGATAACACTGGAGGTCCCATAAACTTTTATACCCTTAACTAACTGCCAAGGTGTAAAAAGCTAAATAAAACAGTCTGTAGTTGAAAACTAGCACCAATTCACAAATATCCTTTTTTTGATTTTCTGTAGGGATCCTTCCATTCGGAAATCTGTGGAGCGAATATTCACGATATGGGAGCAGAGAAGCGTCTACCCAGAGGAGTTGATTGTGGACCTGCGAGCCGCTCTTGGTGAGGGTGGTTTCTGTAAATGTGGAATAAAGACTGTTGATTCTAGGAATTTTGAGCCTTCCTTTAAGCTGGAGCCCCCTTACTTATTGAGGTCCCTACTGAGGTCTTAAAAGAACTCATTCAAACCTTTGTGCTGCTCTTTGTTCCATCCGTCACCTTGTCCCCGTCAAGGTCACTGAAAGGTGACCGTGGAAATCACAAGCTAGCTCGTGAGTAATTGACAGACTGAAAGAGGTAACATGCTATTCAGCACCTGAGAGCTCTCCTCCTGGTACCTGAGTAAACAGATGCTTGGACATGGTTCCAGCATGATCCGTACTTTGAGGATGTTCTGGTCAGAAGTGCCTTGTCTTTCAGGAGTGATATAGCGTAGAATTGTCGCACAAGGTCTTCACGTCAAATCCATTCTACATTAAAACTTCTAACTCTTAGGCTGCTGTAATGTGGGCTGTTTGGAGGTACTTGTGTCTGGAATGTAGCTGGAGTTGAAAGGCTGTATGTGCCCCGGCTGGTCTGTTGCTAATTCTCCTGCAGTGCTCCTGTTATAATGCATTTAAAGTTCTCAAAGATTAGCGATCACTAATCCTCAGCTGTTACTCTCCAACATCTCCTGCCTCACACTCAGCCCATCTGCAACTGAAAAGATCACCAGTGCCTCTTATTTCTACTCAGAAAATTACTCCCTTGCTCTCCAGCTGGGTTCACAGCCTCAAACCCTTCGTAAATGTCACCCTACCTTTGTAGCTTTATCATGGTCTGTACCTAAGCTCTCTGCTGCTTTTTGAAATTCCTCTCTAAGCTACTGCCAGTTGCACATCTTTCCCAGAGTACTGGTCTGTGCATTGCAAAATATCTCCATTACCCTGGCACCTGTATAATCTCATCATCCTTTTAATGGAGATGTGTAATTTTTACCTGAACTGCTGCCCCCAATAAAGGGGAGCCTATACTTCTGAACAGTTTTGAGTATTTTTGTTTCTGACTGGGTAATGATACCACTGATCCCGACAACCCTTGAATATTCCTAAGGGACCATTCTTGCCTGAACTTGGAATGTGGAGAACCCCCTATCCTGGACCATTCTCATGTCCACCTGTATGGCTTCCTAATTGGGATATGTTTTCTCCCCTCTTCCTTGCTCTCACACCCCAAAGGCAGCTTTAATCTGCACTACTCCATGAAATTGCCTCTATCAGTCTTGAGCAGGGATCAGACCCGTGGGACATACTTGGTCGGTTTTGCACTCTCTCTGTCCCTCCACCCTCTCTGTCCCTCATCAAGAGACTGTGACTGTGTCTGTCTTTAACAAGCTTTGAAATTTTGAGAGAAAGAAAATTTTGAACTGTGTGCGCGCGCGTGTGTATAGGACAGCAGAGGGCATTGAGCTGAACAGAATCACCTGGACTCCGTTTTCTCTTTGGCCTAATAATGTGCACCATGAACCACAGACTGATCAGCGATCTTGGCTCCCTATCTGCAATTTCCCTGTGTAACAATGGATTGAATCTCATTTGGGGAAAGTTCCAAACATAGAGAAGACACAGCCCCTCCCACCCAAGTGAGGAGCAGCTGAAGACCAACTTGTGCAACCTCTGCCTAACGGCAAGGGGTGGGCTTTACTTACAGATGAACAGAGATGGGTGGCTGGGAGAATGGGCTCCGAATTTTACCAGTCTTCAAAGTTAAAACAGTTCAATGAGGCCAGATGCTTTGCACCAAATGCTTTTAATAATTAGCACTTCCCTTATGAACAAATGCAAATGAACCATATCACCGTGCAGTCTGGAACGATTGTTGAAAAGGCTTCAGACAAAGCAATCTGGAAATTCACTATTTTTCACTTGTTTCCATTCATTTTAGTGGGACGAAAACCAGCTGAATTTACAAAAGTGAAAACAGGTATGGAACAAATTTTGGGCAGTGGGGAAGGTGGTGTTCAGATGTATTCAATAAAACACTTAAGCTTTTGTGATTATCACACGATACCCTCTTTGCAGTATCCTCATGCTTTCTTAGTGCTGATGGACAGAAGTGTGGCAGTGTAAGGGTACTGGCAATCAGGTTTGTAACAGCAACAGGGTTAGTGATGGATCTATATAGATCCGTTTGATTTGGCTGTGGATAGGGCATCGAGGATTCAGGTCTGATATCTGTGCCCTTGTATCTTCTCAACAGGGTGGTTTACAAACTTTGGAAAGAAATGGACACACTCCCGGAATCTATTGCACTAAAGCCATGAAAGACTGGTTAGCCAGTGAAGGAAAATGTTTGCCACCGTATTTCATTTTATTGAAAAAGTCAGCAGAAATGGTACAGAATTGACAGTGCTCACCTCTGTGCTTATTATGGACAGCCCCCAAGATCAGAGCCCCTCTGGCCTTGGGCTGCTTCTGGGTACCATCCTGGAGAGCTATGAGTGTTAGTGTCGGATATGTAGGATGGGGAGTTGGAAGGAATCTTATAGGTGGGGATTGCTTGTGGTTGGAGAGTGACTCGTCCTCTTCCTTTTTGGTAACTTTGCTTAGTGCTGGAGCAGGGAAGCTGATTTAACTCACCACCTCCTCCTTAATCCATTGGATCCAATGGCAATGCAGCTATTGCTTCCTGGGGTTTAGACGAGGAGTCTCAAGTCTGAATCCCTCTATGAAACCATGCCCTTTTTTTGGCACTTTGTTAATGGCAAGGAAAGTGTATTATTGACAGGAGATGCGCTATAGCTGGAGGTTTGGGTAAATATCGTAGACAATTTATAGGGACTTCGGAGTGCTGAGGCAAAAGTCACTATGTTATTTTTATCAAAAGTTTGCATCATGACCTTGTGTTTTTGGTTGTCAGCATTTCTTGCTATGGACACCATGTGAGAGAGTGTTTGTGTGACCTGCGCACCAAATGATAAAGACTCATGATGTATTAGACGTGTCCACCTTCTGGATTAGCTGAGATCGTAGTGGTGGCCCTGCAGAGTTGTGCACTGTTCAGACTGACTCTGTTTTCTCTTCCTTTTCAGTGAGCGATAAGACCCGTGTTGTGGTGAAATCCAAGATTCTCGCTGAATTCCGGGTGAGTGCTTCAGCTTTCCGTTTTCTTCTCCCTCTCACCCCTTTCTGTTCCTCCTCTCCCAGCTGTTGGGATACGGTTTCCATGCAGGGCGCTTGCTGCTGATGCCACATATTCCAGATGTGCAAACCCAGACAACCTGTGCCAGGGTGAGAGACACTAGGGCTGAGTCTAATTGTGTCCTGATCAGAAACCCTCCCAATATATTTGTCTTCTGGGGTGCGATCACTGAACAATCATAAGGGGTCAGTGAGAGTGACCTGGTTTATTTATCCCTTCCCCTTTCCCTGTGGTGGAGAGATGGACTTGTAGTGCACTTGTAGTGTTCAGCCTCATGTCAGTTTACAGAGTTGGAACATGGGACTGCCCTGGTCTTTGTAGTTCCATGTATCTCCCTGAAAAGCACAGTTATTCACTTGACTGAATGTTTTTAATGTGTCTTGCAATAGAATTTGTTCTTTTTATTTTGTTTCTTGTCAGTCTGTTTAAGCATTGGACAGAGACTTACCACCACCTGACCAAGGACTACTGGAAATGGTCAATAAATGCTGGTCTTTATACTAATGCTGACAAACCCAGGGTGATTTCTGTTTTAAATACGCCCCTGCCTCTTCCCTTTCCTTGCTAACAGAAATAAATTATGTTTGAAATTGTGCCTTGCAGGGTTGGTAGTAAGTGCTGGCAGGTTCCTCACCCGCTCCTCCTTCAGGAACACGACGTGACACAGCTTCATGGCTGCCAGCAGCCTCTCACTCTTAACTTACCTTGGCACGCAAGCCCAGTCAAATGTTCACACCTTATCCTGCCTTTATCCCATCACAGTCATGAGCACTATTCCAACAAGAATAGAAACTGACTGGTCTGTCCGTCAGCTCACTGAGGAAAGTTATTGAACTCTGTTCCTTGCATTGGGTCAATGAACCTAGGCCAAGATGCAGTCCATTGACCTGCATAGCATAGGACCAATTGGGCTGATTGCTGAATCAAAGAAAGTGCCACAGTTACTGTAGCCTGCTGGGAGTAAGGGCTGTTATATCCGTCTGCACCATCAGTGTCCAGGGTTTAATTTCATTATCCTTCAGTGGAATCTGAGTTCATCGGCAAGGCCACCTGCTATTTGTCCCTTGATCTGAGTGACTTAAGAGACACCAAGTCATCGAGATGTACAGCATGGAAACAGACCCTTCGGTCCAACCTGTCCAAGCTGACCAGATATCCCAACTCAATCTAGTCCCACCTGCCAGCACCTGGCCTGTATCCCTCCACACCCTTCCTATTCATACACACATCCAGATGCTTTTAAATGTTGTGATTGTACTAGCCCCCTCCACTTCCTCTGGCAGCACATTCCAAACAAGTACCACCCTGTGCGTGAAAAGGTTGCCCCTTAAGCCTCTTTTATATCTTTCCCCTCTCACCGTAAACCTCGAGTTCTGGACCTCCCCCCCCCCGCGCCAGGAAAAAGACTTTGTCTATTTCTCCAATCCATGCCCCTCATGATTTTATAAACCTCTATAAGGTCACCCCTCAGCCTCCAGGGAAAACAGCCCCAGCCTGTTCAGCCTCTCCCTGTAGCTCAAATCCTCCAACCCTGGCAACATCCTTGTAAATCTTTTCTGAACCCCTTCAGGTTTCGCAACATCTTTCCAATAGGAAGGAGACCAGAATTGCACGCAATAAACAGTGGCCTAACCAATGTCCTGTACAGCCGCAACATGACCTCCCAACTCCTGTACTCAATACTCTGACCAATAAAGGAAAGCTTACCAAACGCTGTCTTCATTATCCACCTACCTGCGACTCCACTTTGAAGGAGCTGTGCACTCCAAAGTCTCTTTATTCAGCAACACCCCCCAGGACCTTACCATTAAGTGTATAAATCCTGCTAAGATTTCCTTTCCCAAAATGCAGCACCTTGCATTTGTCTGAATTAAACTCCATTTGCCACTTCTCAGCCCATTGGCCCATCTGGTCAAGGTCCCATTGTAATCTGAGATAACCTTCTTTGCTGTCTACTACACTTCCAATTTTGGTGTTATCTGCAAACTTACTAACTATAACTCTTATGTTTCACATTCAAATCAGTAATGTAAATGACGAAAAGTAGTGGACCCAGCACAGATCCTGATGGCACTCCATTGGTCACAGGCCTCCAGTCTGAAAAACAACCTTCCACTACCGCCACCCTCTGTCTTCTACCTTCGAGCCAGCTCTATATCCAAATGGCTAGTTCTCCCTGTAGTCCATGAGATCTAACTTTACTAACCAGTCTCCCATGGGGAACCTTATCGAATGCCTTACTGAAATCCATATAGATCACGTCCACTACTCTGCCCTCATCAATCCTCTTTGTTACTTCTTCCAAAAAACTCATTCAAGTTTGTGAGACATGATTTCCCACCACAAAGCCGTGTTGACTATCCCTAATCAGTCTTTGCCTTTCCAAATACAGGTACATCCTGTCCCTCAGGATTCCCTCCAACAACTTGCCCACCATCAACGTCAGGCCCACTGGTCTTCAGTTCCCTGGCTTGTCCTTACCACCCTCCTTAAACAGTGGCACCACATTTGCCAACCTCCAGTTTTCCGGCACCTCACCTGTCACTATCGATGATACAAATATTTTAGTAAGAGGCCCAGCAATCATTTCTTTAGCTTCCCACAGAGTTCTCGGGTACACCTGATCAGGTCCTGCGGATTTACCCACCTTTATGCGTTTCAAGACATCCAGCACTTCCTCCTCTGTAATATGGGCATTTTGCAAGATGTCACCATCTATTTCCCTACATTCTTTTTCTTCCATATCCTTTTCCACAGTAAATACTGATGCAAAATATTCATTTAGTATCTCCCCCATCTCCTGCAGCTCCACACAAAGGCCGCCTTGCTGATCTTTGAGGGGCCCTGTTCTCTCCCTAGTTACCCTTTTGTCCTTAATATATTTGTGAAAACCCTTTGGATTCTCCTTAATGCTATTTGCCAAATCTATCTCATGTCCCCTTTTTGCCCTCCTGATTTCCCTCTTAAGTATACTCCTGCAGCCTTTATATTCTTCTAAGGATTCACTCGATCTATCCTGTCTATACCTGACATATGGCTCCTTCTTTTTCTTAACCAAACCCTCAATTTCTTTAGTCATCCAGCATTCCCTATACCTACCAGCTTTCCTTTCACCCTGACAGGAATATACTTCCTCTGGACTCTCGTTATTGCATTTCTGAAGGCTTCCCATATTCCAGCCGTCCCTTTATCTGCGAACATCTGCCCCCAATCAACTTTTGAAAGTTCTTGCCTAATACCATCGAAATTAGCCTTCCTCCAATTTAGAACTTCAACTTTTAGATCTGGTCTAGCCTTTTCCATCACTATTTTAAAACTAATGGAATTATGGTCGCTGGTCCCAAAGTGCTCCCCCACTGACACCTCAGTCACCTGCCCTGCCTTATTTCCCAAAAGTAGGTCAGGTTTTGCACCTTCACTAGTAAATACATCCGCATACTGATTCAGAAAATTGTCTTGTACACACTTAATAAATTCCTCTCCATTTAAACCCTTAACGCTATGGCAGTCCCAGTCTAGGGGTTTGGAAAGTTAAAATCCCTGACCATAACCACCATATTTTTCTTAGAGATAATCTCCTTACAAATTTTTCTCAATTTCCCTCTATTAGGGGGTTTGTAATACAATCCCAATAAGGTAATCATCCCTTTCTTATTTCTCAGGTCCACCCAAATAACTTCCAGGAATATCCTCCCTCAGCACAGGTGTAATACTGTCCCTTATCAAAAATGCCTCACCCCCCCCTCGTCTCTTGCCTCCCTTTCTATCTTTCCTGTAGCATTTGTATCCTGGAACATTACGCTGCCAGTCCTGCCCATCCCTGAGCCATGTTTCTGTAATTGCTATGACATTCCAGTTCCGAACCATGCCCAGGGTTCATCTGCCTTCCCTTTTAGGCCCCTTGCATTGAAATAAATGCAGTATAATATATCAGTCCTACCTTGTTCTCTGCTTTGTCCCTGCCTGCCCTGACTGATTCACTTCTGTTCTCAACAGTATCAGTCTTGGATTGATTTCTTTCCTCTATCTCCCTGGGTCCCACCAGCCCCCTAACTAGTTTAAATCCTCTCAAGCAGCTCTAGCAAATCTCTCTGCCAATTTAGGCGCAATCCGTCCTTCTTGTACAGGTCACTTCTACCCCAAAAGAGATTCCAACGATCCAAAAATGTGAATCCTCCCATACAACAGCTCCTCAGCCATGCATTCATCTGCTCTATCTTCCTATTTCTGCCCTCATTAGCTCGTCACACCGGGAGTAATCCAGATATTACAACTCTTGAGGATTCCTTTGTAAATTCCTGACTAACTCTGTAATCTCCCTTCAGAAGCTCAACTTTTCCCATCCTATGTCATTGATTCCCTTATGTACAATGACCTCTTGCTGGCCCCTCTCCCCTCTTGAGAACATTCTGCACCCTCTCTGAGTCATCCTTGATCCTGGGGAAACCAGGGAAACAACACACCATTCTGCTTTTTCGCTGCTGGCCGCAGAAGTGTCTGTCTGTACCTCAACCTAGAGAATCCCCCAACACAATTGATCTCTTGGGACCCAATGTACCCCTCATTGAGCGAGTCTCAGTGTCAGAAACTTGGCAGTTCGTGCTACATTCCCCTGAGAATCCATCACCCTCTACATTTTCCAAAACAGCATACCTGTTTGAAATGGGGATAGCCACAGAAGGCTCCTGCACTAACTGCCAACCTCTCTTACCTTTCCTGGAGTTAACCCATCTATGTGACTGTATCTGTGACTTTTCCCCCTTCCTACAACTGCCATCCATCGCATCCCATTACTCTTGTAAATTCCTCATTGCCTCTAACTGTCTCTCCAGCCGATCCATTTGATCTGATAGGATTCGCAACCAACGACATTTATTGCAGATATAATCCTCAATAACCAGTAAACTCTCCCTAAATTCCCACATCCGACAAGAAGAGCAAATCACTCTACTAAAAGCCATTTTTGTTCTCTCATGATCTACAGACGCGGAAAATAGCATCTTATTCCTTGACAAAACACTGCTCCAGGTTAAATTAATAGTTATGGCTTATATTTTAAGTTTAATGAAGAGACATATCTCAATAAAACATATCATCAAGAAATAACCCACTCTCCTCACTACTGCAGGCTTACTGTAAGGCCACACTTTAATATTCAGTTTTGTTTCTGTGCTGTGACCTCTCCCAAACAGGTTCCTCCAAGATTAGTTGTGAATTTTACTGTTTGTTAATTTTCCCAGACGCACTCTGATGGGGAGAAGAGGGACGGGGGGGATGAGAGATGGGGGTGAGGGACTCTGATGTCCAGCGACACATGAATTCATACAGCAAAGGCAGTAACCGTGCAGGTCTCTCTGTCTGTCTCTCTGTCTGTCTCTCTGTCTGTCTCTCTGTCTGTCTCTCTGTCTGTCTCTCTGTCTGTCTCTCTGTCTGTCTCTCTGTCTGTCTCTCTGTCTGTCTCTCTGTCTGTCTCTCTGTCTGTCTCTCTGTCTGTCTCTCTGTCTGTCTCTCTGTCTGTCTCTCTGTCTGTCTCTCTGTCTGTCTCTCTGTCTGTCTCTCCGTCGTCCCCCCCCCGTCCCCCCGCCCCTCTCCTCCCCCCCCCGTCCCCCGCCCCGCATCCACCACTCTCTCAGGAAGTTCATGTTGTCCTTTGTTGAGATTGCTGGGTGTTGGAGGGGTGCACTCTGTGCTTTAAAAATAATGATGTAGGACTTTGTTCAAGCCCTTATGGGAGGACAGGCAGGCTCAGCCTGGATTATACAGTCAAATTCTAACCTATAGCCTTATGACTCAGAAATGAGTGCTGCCACTGAGTTATAGCTGTCAGGTGGGAAAATATATAAACCTCGCAGCTTACATTTACCTTTGCAGTTTTTCTTTGGTCCTTTGTCTGACTGTCACGTTATAGTATTTAGTGTTAATTGCCACAGGGGGCTTGTTTTGGGGGCCATCACTTCGACAGAATCTGACTTGTACTTTTCCCCCCACTGCAGCCTCAGGCACTGATTGACCAGCTCGGGTCCTACAAACAAGCTGAGGATGAGAGAGAGTTCAAGGAGAAGCAGCTTGGGACCCTCCGCGTGGACGTTTGCAGCACAGAGACATTGAAACGGTTGAAAGGTAGAGTGCAGAAATTGGCATGCAGCAAATTAACCTAATGAATGGTTGCGGAACACTGGGGAGGGGCTTTGAACCTTACGTTTATCATTAGCTTGCATGCATGCCCTCCTTTTGATTTGAATAAAACCCTAAGAAATCGGAGTAGGACCTTCGTCGTCGCCCCCCCCCGCCCCCCGAGCCTGCCTCGCCGTTCAATAAAATCATGGCCGATCTACACCCAGGGCACGATTTCTCATGTGCTAGTTCTAAGCTTGTCTTTCAAAGCTTCCCGTGATACAGCTTCTATAACTTTCTGGTAAATCCAGCCATTCACAGCAGCCCTTGGGAGAAGAAAAATTCCTTTGCTTCTCAACTTTAAATGAGTGACCTCCAACTCTGTGACCGTGTCCCCTCGTTCGAGGCTTCCCCCACTAGTGGAGTCATACAGCACGGAAACTGACCCTTTAGTCCAATCAATCCGTGTCGATCGTAATCCCAAACTAAACTAGTCCCACCGTCCTGCAATTGGCCAGTACTCCTCTGAACAGTTGTTATTCATGTATTTATCCAAATGTTTTTTACCTGTTATAAGTGCACCCACACCCACCACTTCCTCTGGAAGTTCATTCCGCACACAAATCAAAAATGTGGCCCCTCGTGTCTTTTTAACTTTTTGTTCTCTCACCTTAAAAATAGACCAATTTGTCTTGAAATCCCTGCCGTAGGGAAAAGACACATGCCATTCACTTTATCTATACCCCTCCTGATTTTATAAACCTCTGTAAGATCACCCTTCAACCTCCTACGCTCCAGTAGAAAAAGTCTCAGCTTATCCAGCCTCTGCTTATAACTCAAACCCTCCATTCCTGGCCACATCCTGGTAAATCGTTTCTGAACCCTCTCCAGCTTAACAATAGCTTTCCTATAATAAGACGAGCCAAGCTGGATACAATGAGGCCTCACCAACATCCTGTGCAACCTCAACACAACGTTCAAATCTCTAATTAATAAAGACAAATCTGCTCAGCCATTCTTGACAAGGCAACCCTTTTATTTCAGGAAACAACCTAATGAATTTCTCTCGAACACGATGCAATGTCAGCACATCCTTTCTTAACTAGAGACCAAAACTGTACATAGTACTCCAGGTGCGGTGTCACCAACACCCTGTGCTGTAGTGTCAATTATTTCCCTATTTTTAAAATCCAAACCATGAGAAATAAAAGCCAAAATTCCATTTACTTGCTGCATATGCATGCTGACATTTTATGTTTTATGTATGAAAATACCCAGGTCCTCTGTGCTGCACTATTTTTGAGTTTTTCTCTATTCAAATCATTATCTGCTTTTGATCCCTGCTATCAGAGTGCATGACCTCTCAACTTCCTACATTAAACTCCATCTGCCATTGCATACAGTTCTGATCACCACACTATCAGAAGGATGTGGACACTTTGGAGGGGGTGCAGAAAATGTTTACCAGGATGTTGCCTGGTCTGGTGGATTTCAGCTGTCAAAAAGGTTGGATAGACTAAGTTTGTTTTTCACTGGAACACAGAAGGTTGAGGGAACGACCTGATAGAAGTTTAAAAATTGTGAATGGCAGGAATTGAGTGGGAAGTATGAGGCTTTTTCCCACGGTGGCAGGGTCAATGACTAGGGGACACAAGGTCAAAGTGAAGGGGGGGGGGAAGAGAAGGTTTAAAAGTGATATGCGAGGCAAGTTTTTCCCACAGCGGGTGGTGGGTGCCTGGAACACTGCCAGAGGAGGTGATGGAAGCAGATACAACAGCAGCATTCAAGAAGGACCTGGACGAATACATGAATAGGAAGGGAATAAAGTGACGTGGATCCTGTCAGTGAAGGCAGTTTTAGTATGGAAGGGCAAACTGTGTTGGCGCAGCCTTGGAGGGCCGAAGGGCCTGTTCCTGTGCTGTATTGTTCTTTGATCTTGTCCACAAGCAACAAATCTTTTTTGCAGATTGCTTGCACCCTCTTCGTAACATCTTTCTGTGTTGTCAACAAATATAGATATTAAACTCTGCCTTGGCTTTCAGATCATTAACATTATTAATAAAAAAGAACCTAGATTAGAGTCCTGTAACAGTTTACGGGTTACCTCATCCCAATCTGAAAAAACCCAATCGAATGCACCAGTGTCCACCAGCGCCTACATACTGCAGCTGCAACGCATTGCCGATCTAGCCATCTCTGTTCAATTTAATGAGTTTATACGTTAAATATTTTAAAAGTAAATCTTCTCACTACACCCTTCAGCTGTAATAACCATCTCACGACTTAAATCACTTGGCCATTCAAAAAAAGACAAGGACGAAATACCCATCAGTCACCTACCTGTGTTCCAGTGACGATTGAATTCAGCTCTGACCAGTGAAGGCTGGTTGAAGGGGTTCTCTGCTGTTTTTAAAATCTTCTCTCACTGCTGCCCTTTCACACACGTCTACCCTTCCCAGCATCCTTCACAAGTGATGCTGACCCTACTCCTCCCAGTCTGTACAATGCATTGGCTCCTTTGCTGTTTCTCACTGTGTTGGGTACAGTGGGATATGGTGCTACCCAGTGGTTGCAATCTGCAATTGCAGTGCTACACAAAACTCCTTTTGAACAACTGCAGTGATGTTGTACTTAATATAACCTGGAAACTGCAGAATAATTCATAAGCCAGCCAAATATTGTGGCAGCGAAGACAGTTACAATGGCAATAAATACGGGCTCTGCCAGTAACACACAGCCCATAATTGATCCTTTTTATTTAAATAGCACTAGCTCAGCAAGGCAGCTTTGCCAACAGTATCTAACTCTGCAAACACTAAACCTTGGAAAGACAAGGTACGTTGGAAACACCACCCCGTGCAAGTTCCCCTCCAAGCCCCGCACCGTCCTGACTTGGAAATATGTTAGAAAATGCTGGGAAAGAAGGTTCACTAGACTTGAAACGTTAACCCTGTTTCTGTCAGCAGCTGCAAGTTTTTTCCAGTGTTTTCTGATTTCCAGCATCCTTAGATTTTCGGAAATATGTTGTCCATTCCTTCAGTGCGGCTAGACCTTGGAATTCCCCCCTTGACGATACTCTGGATCTACCAACAGCAAATGAACAAGAACAAGTCCCAACATAATCTTTTCCATGGAGAAAGTGAGGTCTGCAGATGCTGGAGATCAAAGTTGAAACTTTATTGCCGGAACAGCACAGCAGGTCAGGCAGCATCCAGGGAACAGGAGATTCGACGTTTCGGGCACAGGCCCTTCTTCAGGAATGCCTGAAGAAGGGCCTGTGCCCGAAACGTCGAATCTCCTGTTCCCTGGATGCTGCCTGACCTGCTGTGCTGTTCCAGCAATAAAGTTTCAACTTTAATCTTTTCCATGGTCAATTAGAGACGAACAATAAAATGCTGGCCTGGCCAATGATGCCCACACCCTTGGTCTGAATTGTTTAAAAAAGCAAGAGTATTGATAGTATACGTGACCAAAAGTCATCACAGTCTGTAGTTTAGGGACAACAAATATGGACATTTGCAATGTTTTAATGCTACTCTATATCGTTTTTTAAGATATGTATGTTACTTGTCATTTGTTGCTCTCATTGAATGTCCCTTGTGTGTTTTTGGGATCGTCTTGAACCCTTCAATAAAATTTTATAACCCAGCTTTGCAGGAGAAAGCACTCATTCATTTAGTCTAGCCTTCCACTCAGAGTTGGTAACCCTGTATCTCCTCTTCATAATAGATTGTCCGGACCTGCTTTCTTGGTTAAATCGCGCTGGGCTTTCCCTGCTTCAGAGCAGCCCCGATTTGCTGGTAATTTGTTCAGTCACAGGAGCCCCTCATTCTTTCTGTCTGTGTAGATCGTGCTGGAGGCAAACGCTTTTCCAAAGACTTTGAAGAATCCAGCTCCAAGTTGGAAGACTTCTGTGCCGAGCTCGAGAGGGAGGTGAAGAAGACCCCACCGCTGATTGAAGCACTCGAAAATGCAGAGATCTTTTATGAGGCTCAGTACAAGGAGGTGAAGATTGTAGCTAATGTAAGTGTCTTACAGATGGGACTTCTCTGTGTGGGGATGCAGACTGCATTTGTAACTGCATTGCTAGAGGGTTCTCAGCAAATGTATCTCCTGCAAGCCAATTAATTTCCTCCTTGGGCCATTTCACGCCTTTTCCATTGTTCTTTTTCCCCTGATAGTTTGTTCTGTAACTCTTAGCATCTCTTGTGCAAAAGGTAACTACCTTACTTCAGAGTTTTCTACTATTAACTCGATAGCCAAATGCTGCAGATCTGAGATGGAAGCAGAAGATGCTGGAAGTACTCAGGCAGATCAGGCAGCCTCTGAGTGTGTGTGAGAGAGAGAGACCCAGCTAATATTCCAGATCAGAAGCAGGTGAGTGAGAGTGAAAACAGCACACACAAACAGGCCAGTGATTAGGATGAAACTCAGGAGAGCTGACATAAGCACAGAAGGTTGTATGATGCCTTGTCGAAAGTTGAAGCTTTAAACTTTGTTGGGACGTTACAGGAGGTCATGGGCAGGGAGGTCAGTGGGTGAGCAACTAGAGAGTTGAAATGCCAGGAAAACTGAAACTCAGGACTGAGACGCTGGAGCTTTTGGAATAGGCAAGGGATGGCCAACTATGTCCTAATTCCTGCACCTCTGCTGTCACCTTGCCCGCTCCCTCTCGTGCCCAACCACAACAGTGTTCCCATCATCCTCACCTTGCACCCCACCAGCATGGACTGATTGTAATTCTGCATATCTTCAGTTTTGATCTTCTCACCATTGCCTCGTTCTGCTTTCTGACAGGCGTACAAGACGTTTGCGAACAGAGTCAACAACCTGAAGAAGAAGCTGGACCAGCTGAAGACCACGCTGCCAGATCCAGACGAGTCTCCTATTCCGTCTCCCAGCATGGACGCTCCATCGCCGACTGGCTCCGAGTCCCCCGTGCGGCCGCTCGACGAGCCCGTGGCGGAGCTGAAGAAGCTGGAGGAGAGCCCCGGGCCGCTGACGCCAGACGCCTCGGGTGATAACTGCGATGTGGAGGACATGGAGCTCTCTGATGACGAAGCAGCGGGAGCAGCAAATATCATAGGTACCAGGCTCAGAAAGGGGCGGCCGGTCGTGCTTCCGAATGCAGGGAATTACAGAATCACCCCTCACACCACCAGGCATCGTTGGTCCCAACCAGACTGAGCTGGCATTCATACTGCACAGCCACCCCCCACCCCCAGTCTCCTGACTCCTAACCACATCTTTCTCTGCTTTCTTATTCCTGTCTCGTGTCTTTTTAGCAGCAGCTGAGCTTTTTACCTTGGCTGTGACCTGCGATGGTGAACTCCAATACCAACCACTGTCTCAGGCGATGAGACTTTTCCAACATTCACCCCCATCAGGTCAGATCTATGAGCAATGATGTGATATAGTCCCTCGTTTTATATTTCCATAGGTAAAAAGACTCACTCCTCATCTATTCCCTACTCTCACTGTCTCATTCAGGATTTTAAAGATTTCTCTCAGGCATTGTCGCGGTTTTCCCTTTTTCTGAAGAGTAATTACAATCCGACCAGTTTGCTCTCTCCCGCTAATGCAGTAGAATCAGTGCGGAAAGAGGTTGTTAGGCCCACCGAATCCGCACCAACCTCTGAAGAGCATCCCACCCAGACCCTGCCCCCGCCCCTCCCACCCTCTCCCCATAAACCCTATATTGCCTATGGCTAGCCCCACCAAGCCGGCACATTCCAAGTCACTACAGACCACTTCCCATGGCTAGTCCACCTAGCCTGCACATCCCTGAACACTACGGGCAATTTAGCATGGCCAATCCACCCAACCTGCACACCTTTGGACTGTGGGAGGAAACTGGAGCACATGGGGGAAAGCTGGAGAATATGCAAACACTCATCCAAGGCTGGAATGGAAGCAGAGTTCCTAGCGCTGTGAGACAGACCTGCCAATGTGCCACCCTGAATACCTTCAATCTGGTGCCATCCTTGTAAACCATCTTCATTGCACTTACTCCAGTGCTGCTGTGTCCCTCTTGAAGCGTGGGAATTGGAACTGTGCACACTTATCAAAGGGCTGTCTGACCAGGGTCCTGTGCAAGTTTGAGAACTACAATTAAGTGCCATATCCCTCTAAATAAATCTCAGTGCTTTGTCAGTATTTTCACCTGCTTTTATTAGCCATCATCGCTGCTTTTTGCTTTAATTCACTCATGGGGTATTGGTATCCCTGGCTTGGCCAGCATGTATCGCCAGTGGGCTGTTAGAATTCAGTCTCATTGTGGGTCTGGAGTCACATGTAGACCAGACCAGGTAAGGATTTCCTTCAATAAAGGACATTGTTGTAAAACCACTAATCTACGGTGGTTATATTAGCCTGGCTTTGTAGTCCAGGTTTTTATTACGTTCAGGTTTCACTGGTGGGATTCAAACCCACGATCCCAGCACATTAACCTGCCCTTCCTGAGTTACTAATCTAGCAGCAAGACCACTAGGCCCATTACCTCCCCTTTTGTGATCCGTTCGCAAGTATTTTTAGTCATTTTTCAGGATTATTTTATTACATTTAAATTATTTTTTTCAGTCCTTAACATTTAAATCTAAGCTTTTGTTTTGTAGATGAAAACGTTCCCTTTGCTCTCAACTCTGACTGGTAGCATTAGTTCTGTTGTGCCAGGCTTATTTCTTACTCTGTCTTGTCTTTAGATCTGGGTTTCTCTTCCCCAGTTCATGCAGCCCTCGAATACCTTGACCTGAATGAGTCTCCTTTGGCAGAGACACCAAACCGTCCTGATGGTGGGAGATGACACAGGCCCAACTTTATCATCACTGGTTAGCTGTACGTCCCAGGAAGAGCGGTTTGGGTGAAATGGGCACTCTGGAATAGCAGTGGGATACATAAGTTCTTGTATGTTTGCTTTGTCACTGTCTGGAGTCAAGCTATAGGTCTCCTGAATGCAGACAATGTCGCTGAGCATGTGGGCTGTTCCACTATCTGAGCTGATGGGTCAGTTAGGGTGTTCCTTTTGGCTTCAGTGCCCACTGAGACCAATAAGGCAACCTTTGAGAGGGTTCATATTCATTGCTTCTCGTCGAAATTGGATACATTTTTGATTGGCTGGAATGGAATTGGATCCACTTGTGCAGTCACATGACATTTTAATTTTTAGCGGTCTGGGCATTTGAGAAACATGAAATTCAGTGGGATGGGAGGAATATTGTAGGTAAGTGCACCATTGGGGAAAACGTAATTCTAACTTGTTTCTCTTTCCCTCTTCCCTATCTCTCTCTCCCCCTCTCTTCGCCTCTCCCCCACCCTCCCCGTCAATCGTTGCTCTTTAGCAGTAGAGAGTGAGGAGAGAAAAGAGGAATCCAGTCCAAGCACAGCAGCGGCAGTGAGCGCGAGTCCCCAACCAGAGAAGGTGTTGACCCCGGTAGAGACCCCGCAGGCAAAGAGCAGCACGGTAACGCCGCCCCTGGCCCTGCCAAACCTGGCCAACATCGATTTGGGCAAGATCAGCTCCATCCTCAGCAGCCTGACCACCGTCATGAAGAACACAGGTGAGCAATGCAGGAAATTGCCTGTAGCCAATTCACATACAAAACACTCCACAAGTTATTTTTCTTTTCCAGGGTTGGGTGGGCTAGTTGGGTTCTTTTTATCATCATCCCACTCAAGTAGGAGTGACTAATTTAACCGAACAGAAGGCTGCTCATGCCTGACAGCTTGACTGAGCGGCTTGCCTGTGCTCGATGTTTGTTGCCCTTCAGCACAGTTCCAGTACTTTGACCGCGTGTTCCAAGCTGGTTCACCAGTGCAGGCGCGAGTGACTACTGCCGTGGTTAAAACGCGCTTCGGGCGAGATGTGAAATGTCCCCCTGCCCCGTCTGGGAATCACCAGCCTTGTCAAGGATCCCACGGCGTCTCCCAGTTGGAATAATCCAACCTTGGCTACACAATTTAAGATGCACGACCAGTTGATCCATTTTAATTATTTGAGGGGAGGCGGGGGGGGGGGGCATGTTTTGTGAAAATTGGCAACTCTTCTCGAATGTGAAGCAGTTTGGAGAGGCTTTTTTGTAGAGTTATGATATGATGCTAAATGAACACAAGTCTTTGCCACTACCAAATGTAAGTAGTACTTGGCAAAGCTTCCTGTCTTGGTACTCATCAGGACATTTTGCAAGAATGCCAATTCAAGGAGGAAATCAGCCCATCAGCAGTATCCTCTATTGGAGTATAGATGTTGGTTTTTGGAATTCTGTTCTTGTGTGAAATGTCCTGATGAGTGCAAGATGGGAGCATCGACAAAATTCTGTTCTTTCAACAATGTTTTGATCTTTTTACTTTGTCTGGAGTCAGGGAGGAGAAATTCATTGGTTATTTGTGCGCATTAAGTGAAATGTAATCCACGAAATAAGATTTTTGCCACTCTAAGAGAAACAGATACTCTGATTTAGCACTGACCCTCAGTCTCTGGGGGAGTGCAAGTTGATCGGGGAAACTGTCACATTGTGCTCTATCCTGAAGTAGCATCAGTGTCACGTTACTGGGGCAAAGTAGAGGGAGTTTTACTCTGCTTTGGAGATGGGTTGAGCCACGTCAAGAGAGTGCTGAATAATGTGGCTGCTCGCATGTTCTTGTTTTTGAGATGTTTTCTCTTTTTTTTCTTATTGGGTATAATTCAGCACCCATGTCTTTGCTTTCTGTTGTCTGTGTTGGTGTAGCCTAAGTCTTGCAGCAAGTCGCTCCCTGGAGATTGTGGAATAATCAGCATGCTAATTCTTCATGTTGAATGTAGAGCAAACATCACAGTGTTTGCAGGCAAAGGCTTCTGTTCTGTGTGTATGCATGTACCCATACACCACCCTGACTTGGAAGCATATCGCTGTCTCCTTGCTGTTGCTGGGTCAAAATCCTGGATTTCCCTCCCTAACGGTGTCTTAGCAGCTAGGAGTGTGCTTCTCCCTGCTTAAACATCCTGGGCAGTTGTATATTAGGAATCCTGAGGGTTTAGACCCATACGTGGCCCAGCTTTAGAGCTATGTTAAGTGTTGTTGAGGCCACATTTGGGGTATTGCGAGCAGTTCTGGCATAATGTAACTGTACTAAAGGGAGTGCAGAGGAGATTCACCCAAAATGCCAACTGGGCTGGAGGGTCTAAGCTATGAGGAAAAATTGCAAAGGCTGGGATTTTATTCCCTGGAGCAGCAGGGGTGGACAGGGAAATGGGGGTGGAGAGGGAAATGGACAGAGGTGTATAAGATGCTGAGGGGTGGGCATAGTGGACAGAGAGGCCCTTTTTCCCATTAGTAGAGGGCTCAGTCACCAGATGGTTTAAGAAGAGTTAGAAAGTTAGGAGGAAAGTTGAGGGCAGTTTATTTCACGGTTTGGGTGGTGGGTATCTAGAACTCGCTACTAGTTGGAATTGAAAGGGTAGTTGAATCAGAAACACTCGTAACATTTCAGCAATATTTAGATATTTACTTGCATTGCTGTAGCCTCCAGGGCTGAGTGTCTAGAACTGGCCTTTATTGTCCGGCACAGACACGATGGGCCAAGTTGATCTCCTGTGCTGTCCGTGCCTATTAGCCTATATGCTTCATTCAAGATGACACAAACTGGATGTTTTATTTCCAACTCTTGGGTCTTTCAAATTGGAGAGAAGCAAAGGTTGTGTTTGAATTTCTTTGCTGCTGCGTCAGATTGCTCAGCTTGGCTATCGGTGACCTTGTCAGATTTTACTTTTCTCTCCCCTCTGTCTCCAGTCAGCCCAGCAGTTGGTCAAGCGCCTGTGCTTGCGGTAACGTCAGCGGCTCCTGCTGGCGGGCAACTGAATAGTGGCCTCAAGGCCCCCACGCAGAAGCCTTCTCCAGTCACTCCCAATCCTCTGGCGAGCATCCTGTCAAAAGTTGAATTAACTCCAGAGAGCATCCTGTCAGCACTCAGCAAGACACAGGGGCCCTCTGCTCCAGCTCTGCAAGGTAAACTAGGGAACTGTACAAAATTCCACCTGAGCAGACCCTGATTCTCCTCCTCCACCTGATGGTCTGTACTCAGCACCCGAGTCTTTCACATCAGTCACTTGGAATCCAGGCCAGCTGGAGATGAGTTTTCCAAAGCTTGGAATTCCAGCTCAATTGCTCATTGCATCTTTTTGCACTTTTAACTGCTTTTCTGGGGCCTTAATCTTAATTCCTAACGCTTATCAACAGTCCACAGGTTTTTAGCATCATCTTTGTTGTCACCTTGGTGGTTAACTTCATTATTTTGCTGCAGTCTAATTCTTTCGAAGTGCAGGGGGGCCCCTGAGCTATGGGCCTTAGCACTTCTCAATTTAATGAAAGAGAAATTGCGGAATTGAGTTTTCAGCATTGTGACCTTCAAACTCCTCTGTCGAAATGTGGCTTTCAGCTTGGTTTTCTTGTCAAAAGTGTCGAGGTTAGCATGTCTGAGTGTAGGTCCATGCTGTTTGGACCTGCTTTAGTTGTCCTTCCAGCCAGTGGATGCTGCCTGTTGTTAACTATCCGTGCAATGTTGCCTAAGAGTCCTCCTCCTCAAACCCAGCTAACAATAAGCAGAATATCGGCTCCCTTGGTGCGAGTGAGCTCCTTCAGCATTTAGAGTTGCTAGTTGGAGCCTGCAGCACATTTGCACGCCTGCACTCGCCTTCAAACCCCGTGAAAGCTTTGCACTTGCTCAGGTGTAAAATCTCCTGTGTCATGCTTTCTGTTACCTTACGGGCTTCTGACAACCCCGATGTTCTCCCCACCTTCTGTGAGCCTGAGCTTTTCTGTGACTTGCGTCACGTTGCGTTGGTCTGTCACCCTTGCTGATGTAGAATGACTTCCACGCCAGCAGTGCCTCCAATTTTACATTCCTGTAGTGAAATTGCTGCATGACTCTGCCATTCCCTGTCTTAGCTACCTCTACCAAGTGTACAGCCCCCCCCCCCAAACCACCTCAAAGAGCTCTGCACTCCTCTGCATCTCCGGACTCCCCTTGTCCAACTGTCAGCTAGCCTGGCTCTCCAGCTGTGGAATTTCGTCCTAAAATTCCTCTGCCTGCAACATCTCTCTCTCTCTCTCTCCTGATCTAAGGCACTCCTTAAAACCTACCTCTTTTCACCAAGATGTACAATCCACTTTGACTTAAATAAAACAAAGAACCACGAGATCTGAAACAAACAGAAATTGCTGGAGAAATACAACAGGCCTGGCAGCATCTGTGAGCAACAGTTAACATTTTGAGTCCTTCAGGCACCCTTTGATGGTTTTGTTTGCTTTTTTTTTGGTTAAATCTGCTCCTGTGAAGCACCTCTGCCTTATTAAAACCCGGTGTGTTAATGCACTCCTTGTTCTTTTGACTCCACTGTGCGTAAAGCTTTCAACCAACTGCACAGTTTATCAAGGTTTCTAAAATCTTCTGACCACCTCCTTCCCACCTTCAGGACCTCTCAAAGCTTTCAACTGCCTACTCAACTTCTCATTAGAATCTAGTCCTCCCATCTCTTATGGAGAACAGCAGAGTGCTTTTACTGAAGTGAAGGTATAGTGTAAGCGCATGTTAAGGGGAGTACCGTAATTAACAAAGGACAGTCAAAGTATATGTTTTTTAACCAGAACTTTATAACCAATTGTGTTGGATGAAAAGTTTGAAGTTAGTCTATGGTTGTACAAAGTAATGTACTGAAATATCCTTTTTCTTTCTCCCCTTTCTCCTGATACTAGGTCTCTCGTCATTGCTTCAGAGTGTGACAGGAAACACTTCTGTTCCATCCAGCAGTGCAAGTTCAAATATTTCTACCCCGGCAGTGACCAATGTCACCAGTCCGATAGATAAAGGTGTTCCCATTATTAATGCCAGTACTCAGTCTATGATCCAGGGGCTTATCGGCTGCTCTCCAAATTCGCCTGCGTCTGAAGTTTCCTCTGGCTCATCTGTGAACTCAGCCCCTGTAAACCACAGCCCCGCTCTGTCCAGTGCAAACCTGAAGGCCCCCGCCAACACTACAGTGCTTGACAGCTCTCTCCGCAGTACCACTTCTGGATCAAGGGGAGGCTTGACCAGCCAGAAGTCATCGGCGGAGGCGGTGGCAGAGGAAACCGAGGCCGAGCCGCCCTCGCCGTCGAGTTTGGAGATGAAGATTCACAACTTCTTGAAGGTCAACCCAGGCTTTAAGGCTTTGGATCTCAATATCCCGCTGCTGAGCAACCTGGGCTCTGGTGATTCGAAGAGTCTACTGCCGCCGTCAGACACGAGTCGTAACCCTGGCAGCGCCATGCTGGACAACCAGGACGGCACGCCCGTCCGAGACGAGCGAGGTGGGACCCCCACCCAAGATGAAATAATGGACAAGCCAGCCACCCCGGGCCCGATTGATCCAATGTCCTTGCTGTCGAAGTTAATCAGCCCGCCCTCCTCTTCAACCAGCAGCACTATCTCCCCCCCACTTTCCCTCCCGCAAAACAGAGATTCCGCTTACTCAGAGATTTCCAACACTGTGCCTTCTTACCAAAGCAGCTCTTCGTACGGCCGTGGCAGGAGCCCGTTCCCTCCTTCTTTCAAGCCCTCCGAAATGTGGGAGCAGTCGTCTCCCCACAGGGATTCCCCTCCTGAACAGTTTTACTCGGGTGAATCCTGCACTGATTTTGATTACGCAGGTCCACCTCCTTCAGTCTCCAGCTTGGCGAAGCAGCTCCCGAAATCCATTCTCAAGTCAAATAAATCTGATCAGAGTCCCAATGAATACCAGTCTGTTTCCACCAGTTACAGTCGCCTCAAGTCTGTGTTCTCCAAGCCTATGAAGTCCATTCTTAAGAAGCAGGAGGCTTATGGCAGCAGGTCAAATAGCAGGGGGGGGTACGGAGATGATGATCAGGGGGTTGAGCACGAGAGCCTGTCTTCACCCAGCCGGAACAATCCGTTCTTCCCCTCAGAGTCTAACAACATCATCTTGCAGCCCTCTTTCTCAGATATGTCTCGCGCGGGATCACTTCCGAAAGTGTTCTCCGACTCGCTCACTTCCCGCCAGTCGTCTTCCACACAAAGTGCCGGTTCTTATAGCCGCATGCCGGTCACAAGCATTGAGAAAGCTGTGTCGCTAGGCTCCCCTGTCTCTGCCACTTCCACCATAGAGTTTAAAAACATGCTCAAAAATGCCTCCCGCAGGCCTACTGATGAGAAGCCTTTAGAGAGCCCCATTAGTCCAGCTCCGACAGGAGGCGTGAGCGAAAAAGGGAGCCTGTCAATCTTTGGACAGACTGGGATTGCAGAGACTGGGGAGGACGAGCAGCATTGTATAGAGACTCACATATCCACGTCTGAATTATCCAAAAGCATAGAGGAGAAAGGAGCCCCCATTGAAACACTAGGTTCCAGTACCCCGTCAGCAGGGAGGCTGATGTTTGGAGAGCCTATTCAGACTCTGGACTCTAGCCGAGGGTCAGGCAGAGGTAATCTGAGTCATGGGAGAGGGGGCTCTAGGAGCAGTTGGTTTGAACAGAGCGAAAACATTTCAGACTTTGAAGATGAGTCATCCTCTCTTGACGTTTCTGAGATGACTCAAGGTATTCCTCCCAGTTTTAGAAGCCAGTTTGAAGAGCACCGACTCCAGTTCCCTGATACTTCAAGCAGCTTTAGGTCCAACAGCTTTAGCTCCCCCTTTGAGAGGCAGACCCAGCAAATGGGACTGCCGCCCGGCTCGCTGCACGATCGGATCGGGCCTCCCCCCGTTCCGAACCGTGACCACGTCGGGCACCCCCCTGGTCCGCCGCCAGATCACGTACTTGCCCCGTGCACCCCGCAAGATCACATCGGACCCCCGCCCCCTCCTGTGCCCTTGCGAGATATCGGGCTGCCTCCAGTGCCCCCGCGGGATCACCTGAGTCTGCCCCCGGGTCCTCCTCCTCCTCCTCCTCCTGTCTCCCATGACCACCTCGGGCCTCCTGGCCCCACCCAGGAGCACGGGGCTGTCTCGTCGGGTTCCCTGAGAGAGCACGCTTCCTTCTCGGGTCCCCCTCAGGATCACGGTGGGCCACCACCTGGTACTACCCATGAGAAGATCGGGCCTCCGCGGGACCACGCTGGGCCAGCCCCAGGCACTTCTGTTGACCACATCGGGCCGCCGTCTGCTCCTCCCCCTGATCACTTTGGTCCTGGCTTACCTCCTGGCCCCCCTCCACGGGATCATCTTGGCCCCCCGCCCCTGGACCACCTTGGACCCCCACCCGGCCCCCCGGTGCCACCACCTGGGCCCCCTCCACGGGATCACTTGGTCCCACCTCCTGGGCCCCCTCCAATCCCCCCACCAGGTCCTCCCCCTGGCCCCCCTCCGCGGGATGTTCTGGGTCCGCCGCCAGGCACTCTCCCGCAAGATCACCTGGTCCCGCCTCCCGGCCCCCCTCCCAGGGATCCACTTGTCCCACCCCCAGTCCCCCCTCCTCAGGACGTTCTTGGTCCATTGCCTGGATCTCCTAGAGACCTCCTTGGCCCACTAGCCGGGCCCCCAAGAGAACTCCTAGGCTTACTACCGTGCCCTCCAAGAGACTTCCTTGGCTTAACCGGCAGGCCTCCAGTGCAGAGGTCGCCAAGGGATTACTATAGCCAATCCTTTACACCCCAGCGAGAGTACAGTAACCCTGGTAGATTCTTCCAGAGAGACTTCAGGGGCTCTTTCAGGCCTCGAGAATCTTTTCAAAGTGGAAAGCGGCCCGGTTTGCCATTCGGGAGCCCCCCTTTCTCCACGGCTCCGAAACGACCCTACATGCCTCCTCGGTACTGAGAAAGCAAGATGTTGCAGACGAGCGGGAATGTTTCTGTGTTGGAGACTACGTGAAAACTCATCTCTAACCCTTGCTCTCCGAGCAGCTGTTGTGGCTGTAGTGGCAAGGGTTTGGCGTGGCGCATTGTCAGTCATTGACTTGTCTTTTGGTGTCCTTGTCTGTTTGCCCTCCTGACTCACTTCCTGTTCTCCCACTCTGTCCTTCCCGAAGCTGACCTGCTGTGCTAGGTCAGAGGTGTATGTAAGGTTAAATGTTTCCGTACAGTATCATTACAAACTACTGCACAGCAAGTTTTCATCAGAGGAGCTTGGAAACTTCCATGATGTGTAGGAATCCTACATGGAGCTAGAGAACCATTTACTTTTACATAAAGTAAAACTTTTGTATTGCTGCAAAGTTCATCAAGAATACCGTCTTAAGATACTGTAGCCTCTGTCCGAAACCTTTGCTATTTTGTGTTTGTTTTTTTTTAAAAAAAAAGTTACAGTTTTACTACGTGTACTAGTTTGTGGAGGGAAAAATGTGGTTAATTGCAAATGTTTCTGTTGTCATTGAAAGCATTTGCAAGTGAAACACACCCCTCCCCTCCACCCATAGTCAAATTTCAGGGCTAGAATTTTCAAAGCTGACACCGCATTGTTTCTGAGTCAACGCGATGAACACTATTTTGTAGAGGGTTGTGTGTTTCCTGCACCAGACACTTTTCAAGAGGAAAGTGTTGATTGGGCGGGGTGGGTGTTAACTGTACAATCCATTTCCTACTCACTGGAGAGGATTCTGTGCCAACTGCTCGGGCTTTCTCCTCTCCCCCCCCCCCCACCTCCGCACCCCCGTAAATAACAAGTGTGTGTCAATTCAGCTCCTTGGCAGAGGGTTCACATCAGCCTGTGTGTGGATTGTGCAGTGCATTGAGGGTGGGCGTTTCTCCTTTTTAACCCCCCCCCCCCCCCCCCAAAATCCCCCCTCCTTGTTTTGAAATGTATAGCATGCCCCTGTTTCTCCCACTAACCTGTCTTTTTCTCCAGAGCAGCACCGTCAGCCACTAGGATGGAGCGTCTTCCCCTTGGCAATGCCAGTGCTGCTGATAAGGTGCCAAGGAGAGGGCAACCAATGCTGGTGTTGGAATCTGAAGCACACTGCCCCTGGTTGTCCATCCCAGATGTGGGAATGGTGGAAGATGCTCCATCTAATAATCTGGCTGAGAACCTCCCGAGACTCCAAACAATCGGAAACAAGAAGATTTTTTTTTTTTTAAAAACCTTAACGGGCAGGACTGGAGCCTGTGGACTGTGCAACGGGCACAGTTTTAAGCTGTTAAGATGTGTAGTGTTTCTAATGGCAGTGCAGTTAACAAAGAAACAAATGCATTTATCTACAAAAGAAAAATGGTGAATCTTTGGAATAAACCTTCCTCTGTCATTTTACAAGCTCTTTATAGTAGACCGATCAGTCAGCGATGCGATAGGCAGAGTAAAACCTAATTCTCTGCAGCTTGTTCAAAAGTATTTTGAATTTTCCTACCCCATGCTTGCTGATCGGCTGCTAAAACTGCCTAACGTGCTGCTGGTAGCCTTTTTCTGTGGCTTGTTCTGTCCCAGTCACTGTTTTGTTAAATGTAACATGCTTGGCCTGGTGAAGTACCTGGCTGAATAACATTTGTTCCTCTTTATATGACTTATAAAGAGACGTGGGGGAGAGATGGGTGGGTGCGGGGGGGGGTTGGGTGGTGTTGGGGATGCAGATGTAGAGAGCCAACATCAAGCAGTGACTGGAACAGCTTTGTAAAAACTCGTGTCCAGTCTGTTTCAGAACTCGTCTTTGCTTTATTGAAGGTGACGTTTGAAGAATTAAAATGAAAATTGAGGTGGATCCAGTGTAACCGGACTTAGTCCCATACAGTCTAGTTCGTGCTGATGCTGAGCACTTTGAATGGCTGTATTAGTAACTGAGTTTTTTTGGGGGGGGAAGAAAAAATCGACACACACACACAAACAAACAAACACGTTCTATCTTTACACTCAGATGAAATGTACAATGTTGTATGTAGCAACAACGGAAAAAAAAAAACTTTTTTTGTTTCCTGAATTAAAAAGTGAAGATCAAGTTCTCCATTTATTTTTCTGAAGAGTTTGTAAGCATTTAGCAATTTTTATTAACTACACTATAGATGTAAAATTTGGATGCAGTGTCAAGTTTAAGCTGTGAAGATTCCTTTCAAGTTAAGGCTACTGGAGCTAAGTTGTACAACTGAACTGATCTGTCACATCTCTTCTCCATAACGCTGTTATTACATGTGAATGTAACTTGGCTGCAGGGGAAGGGTATAACTTTATAGATCCAGTGGTTTTTCAGATGAAACCGTACCTCTGTAAATATGTCATCTAGTTAACGCATTTAGATTACGATGTCTTCACTATCTGTGTTAGAAACAGTCAAACTGAGTGAAAGTTTTGCCTGCTTTTAGAGAGACAACTGAAATGCTTTTGGAAATGACCTGTAATTACTTTAATAAAAAAAAGTCTAATTTTTTTTTTGAGATGAATAAGGATTCAGCATTTTGCCGCAAGCAGTGAACCTTGCACATTACTCAAGTGGGAAGGGGCTGGTGAAATCTGTTTTCTGAAGATCTGTATAAATTTGCTATTGTGTGCATTTGGCTCAACGTAGATTTTTTTTCCCCCCAC
The DNA here is from genome assembly GCF_037043375.1 of Chiloscyllium plagiosum. Classification (NCBI taxonomy): domain Eukaryota; kingdom Metazoa; phylum Chordata; class Chondrichthyes; order Orectolobiformes; family Hemiscylliidae; genus Chiloscyllium; species Chiloscyllium plagiosum. The sequence continues at coordinate 49,741,154 of NW_028270188.1, forward strand.
ATTCCCCACCTAATGTACAGATACACTATTAAAACTGAGGTAATCTGGCACATCTTAAAATGGCATACTGTGTTCCTAATCCAAGAGTTACCTTGAATTCAGACACATCAGCTCTTACTGGGCAACTGGGTGATTTCTTGACTAGAATCCCTGCAGCTGCTCCTCCAAGTGACAGTACAGCATACTGTCTGCTGAGGGTTATGCATAATGCTCTAACATCCCCATTTGGACAGTACTGGTCACCCACGATTGGCCTATGTAAAATGTGTGTTTAACTGACATCGCTATTCAACTGCCAGAGGCTTGGCAGTGTGCTACAGCTGAAAGAACACTTCAAATTTTAAAAAAACACTAGGGCATGCAACAACTTGAAAAGCGATTTGCTGGAGCTGTGGCCGTAGATTTGAACCAGCATAGTCATGTCACTGGTGACATATCTTGTTTGTGGAAATTCAAGTCCTTGAACGAGCAATAGTGTCCTGCGGTGGGGTGGGGTGGGAATGGGAAATAGCTGAACCTATACTTTAGCCTCTTCCCTGGAAAGTGCAGTGTGGTGTAATCGCCCCCAGCAATGAGACTGTCAAAGGGCTTCCTGCATTATAAGCCTGCACTGATTTTATATTAACACGCTGAAAATAGCCCCTAATGGTTGGGGGTGGGTGGTGTCATTACCAGATTGACAATATGTGTAACTAGTGCACGTCTCTAGAGGTCCTACCTCTTCGGTATACATGCATGAAGTGTTGCCCATGGAACTGTTTTACTGGATGTTTTCATGCTGCTACAGACGTTCTGGCCACTTCATCAACTGCACAGCATGCCACCCTAAACTTTGGACACTAAAACAGTTGCATGGAAGGAAGCTTTGTCCGTTTGCCTTCTGCAGTTGGCTTTCTTACAAAACAGCAGAAGAAACTTGAGATTGCTTGAATCTAATGTCTTTTCCCAAGGAGCCAGTGCCAGAACCAAAATTGAGGATGGTTCGAGTTACCATTTCTTTTCAATACCTTTTGATTTAATATAGAGAATTTGATGAGCAAATTAAAAAAAATACGCTATTATTTTCTCTGAAATGTGACGTCAGTTTCTGCTGACAAAGGGATGGGGTTCTCCTTGTAATGGCATTCTTGAATAACTTACTGCTAAGGAGCACTTTCTTTGCCTTTGCCCCTGCCCCCCCCCCCCAAAAAAAACCCCTCTAAAGGTCTTCTGTAGTTATCCATTAACTTGTTGATAGAGGTTTCTGAAAGTTGCCAGCTTCTTTCACCATCACCTGCCCATATTTGGCAGCTCAACACAAAACCTTTCTCCCCGCACTGAAGTTTAACTTTCTAATTTTGGGTCAAAATTCCCGCAAGACGTGAACAAGAAACAGCCAGCAAAACCTGGGAATTGCTGGGCAGTCCACTGTTGCAAAATCTCCATTTTATAAAACGTTTTGTGCATCTGGGCATTCAATTCTACCAAGCCTGGCTTTGGGATCAACGTCAATGGGAAAGCCCCGAGAGGTTTGCAAAGGTTCGGTTCAAATGTCAGGTGTGTTCTTTTTGAAGTTTTTCACCTCCACCTGAGAATGAAGCCTTCGCGTACATATTTGGTACAGCCACTTCTCTCATGTTTGTTTCTGAGTTAGCTCCTCTGAATTTAGTAGGAACCCTTCATATCTCGGAGGCTGTCATTTGGAGCGCCTTCAAACCATCAGTACTTCCTTGGCTCATCGTGAAGACGTATTGTTCCAAGAAACTAGTTTGATCCAGTTTCATTGATCACCTTGTTTGATCTTCCTATCAAACTTGTAAATGCAAGTGGGTGTGTAGAGGTGTAATACCTCACACATTGCCTGTTTCCTACCTATACGATCTTATAAAAGATCTGTTATCTGTATTCTGAGAATATATGTTAATGATTCCATCCATATTGGAGGAGTGCACTACTTCTGAAGCTTTGGTCACTTCAGATAGCTTGGATGAAGCATCTTGGTATTTCACCCATTTTGGGTACATCTGTTCCCCAGACTCGGAGCTACGGCGAAGGAAGATTAAAAAGCATTTTGGCTGTGGATACCCACCGACGTCTTTTAAAGTCTAGAAAGCTGGAATTTTGAATTCACTACTTTGTTGCAAAGGGCCAAGTTGTGAAAGGAGCCGTTGAGAAAAGTAATCCATGGATTGATCAGAAGAGGCTTGGCAACATTGTACAGCTGAAAGAAGACTTCCGTTTAATAAAAGAATAATAGGGGAAGCCATGACTTGAGACTCTAAGCGCCATATGATAGGTTTCTGAAAGCAGTTTGCTGGAGCTGTGGCTGTAGATTTCATGGCCATGTCATCAGTAACATTTCTTGTGGCCTCTTGTGTTTTTTTAAGAACCATGCACAAATATTCTGTCATCTCTTTGAGTAGATGCGTCCCATTTTCTTTATGGCTATCTTGTTCAGATTCCAAATCGACCAGCTGTTGGAGAAGATCCTAGAAGGAGAATGGTCATTCAGAATTGAAGTAACAGCCAGGATCCATGAAGAATGGAAACTGAGCATGAATTATTCCTAATTCATATTCTCCATGTTAACCTTCCTCTTTGCTTTAAATTTTAAAAATCGGGACCCCATTGGTATCTTCTCCAGGCAAGTGTTTATCTCTACAAAACTGACCCAGTACCAGGCGCTATAGAATGTACACACTGAGAAATAGCCCCTCTTTATGAAGCTTCTTCACTTCAGATTGATGAGGGTGTATACTCTGAACACTTTGGTCAAAACCTGCCTTCAAAGCCATGCTCATAAGTTCATTGAAACAACAGAAATGGTGACAGCTTACAAAAATTAAATGAAGCTAAACTTAACTTGACAGCAGTGCTAGCATGGAAAATTCTATAAAAGAAAAAAGTGCAGCTACATTAGGGTTTGAACCCCCCCCCCCCCCCCAAATAAAAAGCTGAAACCTAACAATCAAAGGTGTCCTTTGGGTTCGTGTTCAAGACTCAAGAATTCAATTAAGGTCTTGAAGGGTTATCGATGAGAGGAAAAAACAATTGTACTTATTCCCACATTGTGGTGATGACGAATCATGTTGAAAACTTGACCTGTTTGGTAGATTTGTTCCTTTGATCCCTCAAAAAACCCAGCAATAAGTTTTTTTTTGTTGCTGCTTGAGGGGATATACCAATATTGAAACAATCTTTGCTTGTATGTTCCACCCTGTATGTGTCTATTGGCACGCTGCCTTGGCTTTTAAAGAAAATATTGGCAAATTGTTTCCAAACAACTGAAGATTGATTGATAATTCCTACTACTAGTACTAAAGGGGAATCATAAATTATAAAGTGAATTATATTTTGGACCAACAATGAAATGACAAATAGAAACTTATGCATGGGTGTACAAAGTTGGACTTGTACCTTAATTCAGACATTCCATTCCTGACAAGGATAAGAACAGCCAAATCTGTTTTCATTTTTCTTGCTGTTGTATCAGTCTATGGCCATCAGTCAAACTTGCCCTGTTGAAGGTAAGTCCTCACCTCAAAACTGCTTTGAATTAGCAGTGAATTGCTGCATTGAGTCTACCATTAAAAAGGGATTTTCTGCATTATAGAATGGCAAACTGTAAAGTTTTAAACTTATTTTTCTCTTTTGTTTCTCCCCCACCCAATGCCAGATTTTATAAAATTATCTCAGAAGCTGGCTTTTTTTAACCAGTTTAAGTAACCAGAGTTTTAGACTTGCGTTTACTGCAAGTAGTGTTCCATGAAAGATTTTTCAGAACCCAGTGATTTAAGTGAGAGTGACTCCGGAACTTCTCTGTTAAGACAGATGTGAAATTGCTTTTCTTAAAGAGCCATACATCTGTGGAATTCGCTACCTCAGAATGTGGTATATATTGTTGCTTTGAATTTAAGGAGGAGTTAGACAGAAATTTAATGAGCAACGGGGTGAAGGGTGGTGCAGAGAAAGTAGGAAAATGCCCTTGAGGCTGGGATGAGGTCAGCCATGATCATATCAAATGGTGCAGCAGGTGAATTGCCTACTGCTCTGATTTCTTAACATTATGTTCTATTAGGACTTACAGTCCACAATGTCCACTCTCACAGTCCATCTTTGTAACAAAGCTGTTTAGATAATAGAAACGCAGTGATCTCTTCACCTCCCAGTTTGTTTTATGTACTTCTGTCAGACAAATAGATAGGGGCAGCAAGATCTGTCAACAATGGCTCACAAAAGTGGTTTATTACCTTACCAAATTTCCACTCTATTTTGGATCAAGAATTGCTGGAGAAATACCTTGTCCATTGATGACCATCTTTCTGTTAGAGCAGATGTATGAGACAATAGGGCTAGTTTGCATGTTTTCTTGGCAAAACTGTTCATCTTTTAAGGCAGGGTGAGTTCAGAATGAAGCCCATAGACATGGTTGCAGCTGTGTTTGATTACCTTCTCAAAATCCATTTGCCTTTTGGTGAACTTTTTTTTAAAAAAAATAAGATTCTTCTTAATCGCATACAGACATTAATGTTGAATCTTTCGAGAACATAATTGAAAAAGTGTAAAATGCCTAACCCATTTATTTTCTATAATGCATCCTCCATTTCACTGTTTGGTGCAGTGGTCCAACTCTGAAGAGACGGCAGGATTTCTAGTGGGACAATGACCAATGTCCAGGTGTTCTGAAAGCCTGCAGTTTCTGGACAGTTGATTGAGGCTCCCTTAAAGTCAGATCTGTCTGTGAGAAACGTTGTCAACTGTGACACTTTTAACAAGTGTGTAAAACCATGACACTGAACCTTGGTGAGCACTTTGCTTATCCATGGCTTTGTCCCTTTTTTTTGATATCCATTAAGATCTTATTTAATTCTGACTGAAAGCAACCATTACAATGATTCTAAAACCTCACAGACTGCCCAACTCTTGTAGCAGTTCATGTGAAATTTCAAACACTTATAGGAAAGTCATGGTAGAGTGTTTGTACCTGACGTTTGCTCAGTTTGAATAAAAGATTTTAAAGCACACTGCTGATATCTGTGCTTTTCTATGCTTTGGTTTGTGCTATGTTCCCTTCTGTGGAATTATCTTCTTTCAGTATAAAGCACGGAACCCTGTTTGCAAACCCACCAGCCAATGACATTCTTGCTCACCAGAAATAAATGGAGATTTGGGTCACACTTTCTTTACTCTCTTTCTTCACCAGGAGGTAAATTCCAAGTTTGGATCACTGGCCTTTTTCTCTGCATCAGTGCTATCACACGCATCTACTCTACATAGTGGGACATCCCACATTGACTGGGGTTACCATGAAGGACTATCCTCAAACTCACCTGAGGCATGGTGACTCTCTGGGTAAACCACCACTCCTCATCTCTCTCTAATTGGAGAGCAGCCCCATGATGTGGTGGGAAATTTGTTAACTTCTCCATCTGTGGAGTTGGTAATGATTGAGGGTCTTCATATTTTGTGAGTAAGGTTTAGTGGCCAACGCTGTTACCTCAGGTGCATTGATCAGTAGTGTCTCATCTTTGTTTTGTAACTGCTCATTCTTACCTGGGAGCGTCAATTGGTGTGCAGTATCGCATCATGGATTCCCAGTATAGCTCGTCGTGTTTCTCAATCACAATTAGCATTTTGAATCCCTGTTCTTTCCTACCAGGGTGAAAATATGAGCGACATGGTGGCATTAGCCACGATGTGAACTCCCTGATGTGTAGTGTTGAGTTCCACCAAAATCTGGAGATATACTTCACCTATTTGCAGGATTGTGCATGATTTTGGGAGGAAGCGCTCTAAAGTATTGTTTAACACGTTGTAAATATTAATGAGATTGTATGTATGTGAGGTAGCTTGGTATTTGTAGACGATTCATTGGAGATCCCATCAGGTTGGAAATTGAAATGTGCCAATTGAAATATTTTAGTTAGTTGTGTGGAAAGTACAAACTGTCAAGTCTGCTGATCAGGAGTTTCAATCCAATAGTTGTGTAACATGAAAATGGATTGTTTTGGAGACAGGAGAGAAACCTTTAGTTGCCAGACAGTGTTAGGAGAAAAATCACAAGTTGAAAATGTCCTTACCTATCTCCTCCCATTGAGAAACTCATTATCTGTTCAGGCCAACTCATCACCAGGTGTGGCAAAGAAAACTGGAAGATTTAAGAATTTTGTTTTTCAGTGTTGCTTTACATTGAATTGAAAAAAATGATTGCATTTAAAGCTTCGTTCTGGGAGAAAATAGTAGTAAATTCGACGTCAGGGCTGAGATTTCCTCTGGGAGGTATGCTGTGAATAGATTGGAGAACACTTCCTATCTATTATTTCTGAAAGATCTACTTAAAAGACAGTAGTTGGAAGAAATGCCCCTTCTTTACAAAGTATTTCAGAACAGGAGCTGTTAATGCTGACTGCTGTTCAAAACAATGCTGTTATTAGTGAACAGAGGGACAGCAGTCAAGGATAGAAAAATGATGTTCTACCCATATCCTTTCTTTTCAGAAGTACGTAAGGATTATATTGTCATCCTCACTCCTGCTGGGCATTACATTCAATAGAAAAAGTGCCTATGAACGATAGTATGGAGTTACAAGTAGGTTAGTGAGACACCATTGTTTATGTTTCTTGTGTGAAAATACTCCATCTTTAATCCCAATTTGGGAATTAAACACTGACAGTGAGCTAAACCCATGATGCTCCTCTGTTAAGGAAATGCGCTCTCCTTCCCACCCCTACCATACCTTTCATTTTTGTTCTTTCTAATGTGTCGCTGCTCTTCTTATTTCTTGTCTGCTCTCCATTCTGTCTTTCTCTGGCACCATTCTAAGGCATGGATAGCCCACAGCAGGTTTAACTGGCCTCTCTCTCAACATCAGTGCACACCAGTCTGACTCATGGTCAACAGAACTGAGCAATACAGCTGGTGGCAAGGTGCCTACTGTTTGAGGGCTCTTTGTTCATTCAGGGAAAATCAATGTTATCTCTACCAGAACAAAGAAATGTGAATTGCATCTGGTCTGTGGAATGATTTACATTGCCAGCAATATAAATTAGGTGTTGTTAATGCATTAATATTGAAGGTCAGAAAGCTACCCCAATTCAGGTAATGGTTCCACTAACTCATTTATTGCCATACATTTTAAGGGTCTTATGTATTAGGGTGATCTAAGGTTTGGAGTGTCTCTCACGGAGATCCTACTTCAAATCCCACCTGTTCTGGAGTTGTGACATAGCAGGTTATTTTAAAAATCTTAATTTGAAGTTTATAATGTATAGGAGCACCAACAGTGTTTAATGATTCTCAGCTGCACTGTCAAGTTGCTATCACCCTAGCCATTACCATTTAACAAGGAATGTAGGGGCTTCTGTGATTACTTTTCAGGAAAACAAAAGCCCACATATCTAGTCAGAAAGCAGGAGGGTAGTGGATACTGGAAGTGGCTCGGAGTCAGAGTTAACATTGAGTCAACCTCCTACATTGTGAGACGTTAATCGTGCCACGCAGAGGCTGCCTGACCTGCATTCCCTGTGACTATGTCAGGACACAGTGTTGGACTGGGGTGGACAAAGGCAGAAGTCATACGACACCTGATGATGGAGCAACGCTCCGAAAGCTTGTGATTTCAAATAATCCTGTAGGACTATAACCTGGTGTTGTGTAATTTCTGACTGTGTAGCAAAGTCGTAGTAATAATTGAATCTTTAAAAAAAAAACACCTGTGCATTTCTTGTGTGTCATGAAATTTGGGTTTTGTAGGACAATCTTTGAGATTGTTAGTCTTTTTTTTATTTGTATTGTCTATTTTTGTTTATGATGTCGCAATTGAAGACACATCCATGTTAATGACCGCTCTGACAGTACTGTAATTTACATGGGCTGCAAAACTGTTTACCATTTGGAATTGTGAACGAGTAAATTGAGAAAAGGATGTCATTAACCTTACAGTTTTTCATCGTTCCAAAGGAAAAACTAAACACTGTTTGGCGTAATGTTCAAAGTTTGTAATTGTCACTTTGATAAAGAAATCCCATTACTGGTTGGAATTTTGAAGAGGGAGGAAGTTTAATATTAATAAGGAGTTACTGAGAGGTCTGGAGCCTTTTACTAAACCTGCATGTCCTCTGTAGCAGTCAACACTGCATTCTTTATACAACTATAAATGTTTACTTGTAACTAAAATCAAACTGAACATGGTACATGGGTTGATGTTAGATTAAGGTAGCTCTGTTCTCATACTGAAATAAAATTTATTTTTGTACATTCTTGGGTAAATGATGTGTGTTTATATTCGGGGTAACAAGGGAGTATGAACTTTTTGGATGTTTTTCCTAAAGATTATCCAATTTTTCTGCTGATTTGCTGGTAGTGGCTGGTAACTGACCTTTGCAAATGTAGCTGTCTGCCTCCCACCTCGTCAGGCATGTTCCAGGAGCAGCAGCAATGTCAAAGGGAAGGGAGCAGCCAAAGAAAGGCCATTTGTGCCATCAGAATGGTGCTAGTCCTTAGCAATTCATCCACACCATCAGCACTTCACCCCTCCAAGTCCTGCAGAATTGTCCGTCTTTACTGAGTTTGCCAACAGTTGGAGAGATGCCAGATGAGGTGCAGGTTTATGAGACTTGAAGGGAATTAAGTGGAGGGGGGTGGTTATATGTAAATAAAATCAGATTTTGTCCATTTCCTTTTGCTAGAAATATCTGAACAGAGAGGAAGATCTTTATATGAAAATTCTTCACATTTGTAAACTGTCTTTTCAAGTCTAACAAACTGCTTCTGTTCCTGCCTCTCTTTGCGACTGGACTTTGGGATTCTGATTGCCAAATGTCAAATTTCCAAAAACCGGGATGCAGAGACTGAGAATGGTAAGTTAACTGCTTTTTTTTTCCCTGAGAACTTAAATATTTTATCCTCTACAAGCAACTGATGCTTTTCCAAGGTTGTGGTCCGAACAACAGTCACAAGAAACAGAACTTTGAAAAATAAAATTCTCAGTTGGCAGGACTTTGCTTGTATCTATCACCCACCCTTCACCCTATCCTTAAAATGGTAATGGTGAGCCACCCCTTAAATCTGCTTTATTCCTGGTCCCATTGTTAAATGAGAAATTGTGGTTGCACAGAACCTGCTGAAATAAGGCACTTCTTGCAGAAGTCTTTAATCTTGTTCTCATCAGGACACTTTGCAAGAATACCACTTTAAGGGCAAAACAGTCATTTATGTCCTGCATGAGAGGAGGATGCTGATTTGTTAGATCAATCCATTTGGGTGGGGTGGGAGGATTTAATTTGATTTACGATTGTCACGTACCCAGGTTACAGTGAAAAGCTTTGTTCTTTAAAGTCATAGAGCTGTACAGCGTGGAAACAGACCCTTTATTCCAGCCTATCCATGCTGACCAGATTTCCAAAATTAATCTAGTCCCATTTGCCAGCACTTGGCCCATCATCCCTCATGAACCCTTCTGATTAGATGAGATTAGATTAGATTACTTACAGTGCGGAAACAGGCCCTTCAGCCCAACAAGTCCACACCGACCCGCCGGAGCGCAACCCACCCATACCCCTACATTTACCCCTTACCTAATGCTACTGGCAATTTAGCATGGTCAATTCACCTGACCTGCACATCTTTGGACTGTGGGAGGAAACCAGAGCACCCGGAGGAAACCCACGCAGATACGGGGAGAACGTGCAAACTCCACACAGTCAGTCGCCTGAGGCGGGAATTGAACCCGGGTCTCTGGCGCTGCGAGGCAGCAGTGCTAACCACTGGGCCGCCCACAAATTCATGAAGCAATCCAGATGCCTTTTAAATGCTGTAATTGTACCAGCCTCCACCACTTCCTCTGGCAACTCATTGCATACACGTACCACCCTCTGTGTGGAAAAGTTGTCCCTTTAGTCCCTTGTAAATCTTCTCCCCTCTCACTTTAAACCTATGCCCCTGCAGTTTTGGACTTGCCTTCACTGGGGAAAAGACCTTGGCTATTTATCCTATCCATACCCCTCATGATTTTATAAACCTCTATAAGGTCAGTCCTCAGCCTCTGATGCTCCAGGGAAAATAGCCCCAGCCTGTTCAGCCTCTCCGTACAGTTCAAACTCTCCAACCAAGGCAACATCCTTGTAAATCTTTCCTGAAGCCTTTCAATTTTAACAACATCTTTCCTACAACAAGGAATTGAATGCAGTCGTCCAAAAGTGGCCTAACCGATGTCCTGTACAGCTGCAACATGACCTCCCAACTCTGTGCAGTACAGTTAGATCATATCATACAAAATGCATTCAGGCAAGAGAACAGGGTGAGGAATATAAGGTTATGGCTGCAGAGAAGGCGCACAGAGAGCGAGATCAACATTTAAATTTAAAATGTGAGAGTTGTGTTTGGAAGTCTGATAACAGTGGGGAATTGAATTCTCTCTCATTGGCACTGTCCCTGCTCTCGTCCTGAAGTTTGGAATTCAAGTCCCACCTACGAACCCAGGACAAGGAGCCAAAGTAGGCCAATCGGTCCATCGTGTCTGTTGCTTGGGAATGGAAGGAATTGTATTTGTCACTGGGAATTTGTGCACCCCGATGAATTTACCTGGAACCATGTCAAAATCAGTGAGCAGTGACTGGATCTCCTGCTCACCAGCAGTGATCCCTCAAGTTTCCCATCAACATTGTTCCAACACCGGTGCCCAATGAATTCTCCTTCAGCTCGAAAGCCAAGTTTGGAGGGGTGGGGTTGCATGGCAAAATGGTTGGCTTTGGTACCTCTTCCAGTGAGGAAAAGGAAAGGGTCTCTGAGTCTCGAGAAGGCAATAAGCTGTGCAGTGACTCTCCAGGATTTCAGGAGGCATGGGCAGTGTCGAAAGAGAGCCAGAGACTGCAAGTAACTCCTCCCTGGCCCCCACCAAAGCAAGAGTCAGCCTTCAGGTGAAAAGGAGAACACTGAAATGAAACTGAACCATGTGGTAATCAATCTGGAATAGCACGACTTTTCAAGGTCAAAGTTTGAAATGTCTTCCACCCATGAAGCAGGGTTGGCAAACTCAGGATGATTAGGTCGATATGTGCAATTATAATGCAAGCCTTTATATTAAAATTTACAATTCTCTGGCACAAGGTTATCAGCCCCAAACCCGCTACAGATGCTGAATTGCTGTTAAATCCAATCTCATCCTACAACGCCTGCAACATTTGACTGTGCCCGTTATGAATGCCCAGTGCAGAAGTCAAAAATCTGGGAACCCGTGATAGAAAATGAGGGGGCGAATGTAATTCCTCTCTCTCTCCTCTCTCTCTTTCTTGTGTCTCTCTTTCTTTTCTCTCTCTCTCTCTCTCCTCTCTCTCTTTCTTCTCTCTCTCCCCTCTCTCTCTCTCTCCTCTCTCCTCTCTCTCTCCCCCCTCTCTCTCTCTCTCTCTCCCCCTCTCTCTTTCTCTCTCTCTCTCCCCCCTCTCTCCCTCCCCCTCTCTCTCCATGTCTCTCAATCGCTCTCTCTCTCCCCCATCTCCCTCTCTTGCCCTATCTCTCTCTCTCCCCGTCTCTCTCTCTCCCCGTCTCTCTCTCTCCCCGTCTCTCTTTCCCCCGTCTCTCTCCAACCATCTCCCTCTCCACCCATCTCTCTCTCCACCCATCTCTCTCTCCACCTATCGCTCTCTCCACCCATCTCTCTCTCCCCCATCCCTCTCTCCCCCCATCCCTCTCTCCCCCCATCCCTCTCTCCCCCCATCTCTCTCTCCCCCCATCTCTCTCTCCCCCCATCTCTCTCTCCCCCCCATCTCTGTCACACTCTCTCTCTCCCCATCTCTGTCACTCTCTCTCCCCATCTCTCTCTCTCTCTCCATCTCTCTCTCTCCACCTATCTCTCTCCCACCCATCTCTCTCTCTCCACCCATCTCTCTCTCTCCACCCATCCCTCGCTCCACCCATCCCTCGCTCCACCCATCCCTCGCTCCACCCATCCCTCGCTCCACCCATCCCTCGCTCCACCCATCCCTCGCTCCACCCATCCCTCTCTCCACCCATCCCTCTCTCCACCCATCCCTCTCTCCACCCATCCCTCTCTCTCCACCCATCCCTCTCTCCACCCATCCCTCTCTCTGCCCATCTCTCTCTCCGCCCATCTCTCTCTCCGCCCATCTCTCTCTCCGCCCATCTCTCTCTCCGCCCACCTCTCTCTCCGCCCATCTCTCTCTCCGCCCATCTCTCTCTCCGCCCATCTCTCTCTCCGCCCATCTCTCTCTCCGCCCATCCCTCTCTCCGCCCATCTCTCTCTCCGCCCATCACTCTCTCCGCCCATCACTCTCTCCGCCCATCACTCTCTCCGCCCATCACTCTCTCCGCCCATCTCTCTCTCCGCCCATCTCTCTCTCCGCCCATCTCTCTCTCCGCCCATCTCTCTCTCCGCCCACCTCTCGCTCCGCCCACCTCTCGCTCCGCCCACCTCTCGCTCCGCCCACCTCTCGCTCCGCCCACCTCTCGCTCCGCCCACCTCTCGCTCCGCCCACCTCTCGCTCTGCCCACCTCTCGCTCCGCCCACCTCTCTGTCCCACAATCTCTCTCCCCATCTCTCTCACTGACCCCATCTTTCTCTCTCACTTTCATCTCTCTCCCCATCTCTCTCTCTCCCCCATCTCTCTCTCTCCCCGATATCTCTCTCTCTCTCCCCCATCTCTCTCTCTCTCCCCATCTCTCTCTCTCCCCCCCATCTCTCTCTCTCTCCCCAACTCTCTCTCTCTCCCCATCTCTCTCTCCCCACACCTCTCGCTCTCTCCCCATCTCGCTCTCTCCCCATCTCGCTCTCTCCCCATTTCTCTCTCTCCCCATCTCTCTCTCTCCCTACATCTCTCTCTCTCTCTCTTCCCATCTCTCTCTCTCTCTCCCCCCATCTCTCTCTCCCCCCATCTCTCTCTCTCCCCATCTCTCTCTCTCCCCATCTCTCTCTCTCCCCATCTCTCTCTCTCCCCATCTCTCTCTCTCCCCATCTCTCTCTCTCCCCATCTCTCTCTCTCCCCAACTCTCTCTCTCCTCCACATCTCTCTCTCTCCCCATCTCTCTCTCTCCTCCACCTCTCTCTCTCCTCCACATCTCTCTCTCTCCCCATCTCTCTCTCCCCATCTCTCTCTCTCCTCCCCATCTCTCTCTCTCCTCCCCATCTCTCTCTCTCCTCCCCATCTCTCTCTCCTCCCCATCTCTCTCTCCTCCCCATCTCTCTCTCCTCCCCATCTCTCTCTCCTCCCCATCTCTCTCTCCTCCCCATCTCTCTCTCTACTCCCCCCATCTCTCTCTCTCCCCCCATCTCTCTCTCTCCCCCCATCTCTCTCTCTCTCCCCCATCTCTCTCTCCCCCATCTCTCTTTCTACCCCCATCTCTCTCTCCCCCATCTCTCTCGCTCCCCATCGCTCTCTCCCCCCATCCCTCTCTCTCCCCCATCACTCTCTCTCCCATCTCTCTCTCTCTCTCTCTCTCCCCATCTCTCTCTCTCCCCCCATCTCTCTCTCTCCCCCCATCTCTCTCTCCCCATCTCTCTCTCTCTCTCCCCATCTCTCTCTCTCTATCCAATCTCTCTCTCTCCCATCTCTCTCTCTCCCCATCTCTCTCTCTCCCCCCCATCTCTCTCTCTCCCCATCTCTTTCTCCCCCCATCTCTCTCTTTCTCCCCCCCATCTCTCTCTCTCTCTCCCCATCTCTCTCTCTCCCCATCTCTCTCTCTATCCAATCTCTCTCTCTCCCATCTCTCTCTCTCCCCATCTCTCTCTCTCTCTCCCCATCTCTCTCTCTCTCCCCATCTCTCTCTCTCTCTCCCCATCTCTCTCTCTCTCTCTCCCATCTCTCTCTCTCTCCCATCTCTCTCTTCCCCATCTCTCTCTCCCTCTCTCCCCCATCTCTCTCCCCATCTCTCTCCCCATCTCTCTCTCTCTCTCCCCATCTCTCTCTCTTTCCACATCTCTCTCTCTCTCCCCATCTCTCTCTCTCTCCCCATCTCTCTCCCTCTCCCCATCTCTCTCTCTTTCCCCATCCCTCTCTCCCCCATCCCACTCTCCCCATCCCTCTCTCCCCCATCCCTCTCTCCCCCATCCCTCTCTCCCCCATCCCTCTCTCCCCCATCCCTCTCTCCCCATCCCTCTCTCCCCCATCCCTCTCTCCCCCATCCCTCTCTCCCCCATCCCTCTCTCCCCCATCCCTCTCTCCCCCCATCCCTCTCTCCCCCATCCCTCTCTCCCCCATCCCTCTCTCCCCCATCCCTCTCTCCCCCATCCCTCTCTCCCCCATCCCTCTCTCCCCCATCCCTCTCTCCCCCATCCCTCTCTCCCCCATCCCTCTCTCCCCCATCCCTCTCTCCCCCATCCCTCTCTCTCCCCATCTCTCTCTCTCTCCCTCTCTCCCCATCTCTCTCCCCATCTCTCTCCCCATCTCTCACCCCATCTCTCACCCCATCTCTCACCCCATCTCTCACCCCATCTCTCACCCCATCTCTCACCCCATCTCTCTCCCCATCTCTCTCCCCATCTCTCTCCCCATCTCTCTCCCCATCTCTCTCCCCATCTCTCTCCCCATCTCTCTCCCCATCTCTCTCTCTCTCTCTCCCCATCTCTCTCTCTCTCTCTCTCTCCCCATCTCTCTCTCTCTCTCCCTCTCCCCCATCTCACTCTCTCTCTTTCCCCATCTCTCTCTCTTTCCCCATCTCTCTCTCTTTCCCCATCTCTCTCTCTCTCTCTCTCCCCATCTCTCTCTCTTTCCACAACTCTCTCTCTCTCCCCATCTCTCTCTCTTTCCACAACTCTCTCTCTCTCTCTCTCCCCATCTCTCTCTCTCTCTCCCCATCTCTCTCTCTCTCTCCCTCTCCCCATCTCACTCTCTCTCTTTCCCCATCTCTCTCTCTTTCCCCATCTCTCTCTCTTTCCCCATCTCTCTCTCTTTCCCCATCTCTCTCTCTTTCCCCATCTCTCTCTCTCTCTCTCTCCCCATCTCTCTCTCTCTCTCCCCATCTCTCTCTCTCTCTCCCCATCTCTCTCCTTCCCCATCTCTCTCTCTCTCCCCCTCCCCATCTCTCTCTCTCTCCCCCTCCCCATCTCTCTATCCCTCCCCATCTCTCTCTCCCTCCCCATCTCTCTCTCCCTCCCCATCTCTCTCTCTCCCTCCATCTCTCTGTCTCCACCCATCTCTCTGTCTCCACCCATCTCTCTCTCTCCCCCATCTCTCTCTCTTCCCCATCTCTCTCTCTTCCCCCATCTCTCTCTCCTCCCCCATCTCTCTCTCTACCCCATCTCTCTCTCCCCCCCATCTCTCTCTCCCCCCCATCTCTCTCTCTCCCCCCCATCTCTCTCTCCCCCCCATCTCTCTCTCCCCCCCATCTCTCTCTCCCCCCCATCTCTCTCTCCCCCCCATCTCTCTCTCCCCCCCATCTCTCTCTCCCCCCATCCCTCTCTCCCCCCATCTCTCTCGCTCCCCATCTCTCTCGCTCCCCATCTCTCTCCCCCCATCTCACTCTCCCCATCACTCTCTCTCCCCCCATCACTCTCTCTCCCCCCATCACTCTCTCTCCCCATCTCTCTCTCTCCCCATCTCTCTCTCTCTCCCCCTCTCTCTCTCTCTTTCCCCATCCCTCTCTCCGCCCATCCCTCTCTCCCCCATCCCTCTCTCCCCCATCCCTCTCTCCCCCATCCCTCTCTCCCCCATCCCTCTCTCCCCCATCCCTCTCTCCCCCATCCCTCTCTCCCCCATCCCTCTCTCCCCCATCCCTCTCTCCCCATCCCTCTCTCCCCCATCCCTCTCTCCCCCATCCCTCTCTCTCCCCATCCCTCTCTCTCCCAATCCCTCTCTCTCCCCATCCCTCTCTTTCTCTCCCTCTCTCCCCATCTCTCTCCCCATCTCTCTCCCCATCTCTCTCTCTCTCCCCCCATCTCTCTCTCTCTCCCCATCTCTCTCTCTTTCCACATCTCTCTCTCTCTCTTCCCATCTCTCTCTCTCTCCCCATCTCTCTCTTCCCCATCTCTCTCTCTCTCCCCATTTCTCTCTCTCCGCCCACCTCTCTCTCCGCCCACCTCTCTCTCCGCCCACCTCTCTCTCTGCCCACCTCTTTCCCCATCTCTCTCTCTCTGTCCCCATCTTTCTCTCTCTCTCTCTCGCTCTCTCTCCCCCTCTCTCTCCCCATCTCTCTCTCTCTCTCTCTCCCCATCTCTCTCTCTCTCTCTCCCCATCTCTCTCTCTCTCTCTCTCCCCATCTCTCTCACTCTCTCTCTCCCCATTAGTCACTCTCTCTCTCCCCATCTCTGTCACTCTCTCCCCCCATCTCTGTCACACTCTCTCTCTTCCCATCTCTGTCACTCTCTCTCTCCCCATCCCTCTCTCTCTCCCCATCCCTCTCTCTCTCTCTCCCCATCTCTCTCTCTCTCCACACATCTCTCTCCCACCCATCTCTCTCTCCCACCCAT
The DNA here is from genome assembly GCF_037043375.1 of Chiloscyllium plagiosum. Lineage (NCBI taxonomy): Eukaryota > Metazoa > Chordata > Chondrichthyes > Orectolobiformes > Hemiscylliidae > Chiloscyllium > Chiloscyllium plagiosum. Next base: position 49,757,550 of record NW_028270188.1, read on the forward strand.
CTCTCTCTCCCCCCACCTCTCTCTCCACCCACCTCTCTCTCCCCCATCTCTCTCTCTCTCCCCCAACCTCTCTCTCCACCCACCTCTCTCTCCCCCATCTCTCTCTCTCTCCCCCATCTCTCTCTCTCTCCACCATCTCTCTCTCTCCCACCATCTCTCTCTCTCCCACCATCTCTCTCTCTCCCACCATCTCTCTCTCTCCCACCATCTCTCTCTCTCTCCCCCCATCTCTCCCTCTCTCCCCATCTCTCTCTCTCTCTCCCCATCTCTCTCTCTCTCTCCCCATCTCTCTCTCTCTCTCCCCATCTCTCTCTCTCTCCCCATCTCTCTCTCTCTCTCCCCATCTCTCTCTCTCTCTCCCCATCTCTCTCTCTCTCTCCCCATCTCTCTCTCTCCCCCCATGTCTCTCCCCCATCCCTCTCTCCCCCAATCCCTCTCTCCCCCCATCCCTCTCTCCCCCATCCCTCTCTCCCCCATCCCTCTCTCTCCCCATCCCTCTCTCTCCCCATCCCTCTCTCTCCCCATCCCTCTCTCTCCCCATCCCTCTCTCTCCCCATCCCTCTCTCTCCCCATCCCTCTCTCTCCCCATCCCTCTCTCTCCCCATCCCTCTCTCTCCCCATCCCTCTCTCTCCCCATCTCTCTCTTTCTCTCCCTCTCTCCCCATCTCTCTCCCCATCTCTCTCCCCATCTCTCTCTCTCTCTCCCCATCTCTCTCTCTCCCCATCTCTCTCTCTTTCCACATCTCTCTCTCTCTCTTCCCATCTCTCTCTCTCCCCATCTCTCTCTTCCCCATTTCTCTCTCTCTCCCCATTTCTCTCTCTCTCCCCATTTCTCTCTCTCCGCCCACCTCTCTCTCCGCCCACCTCTCTCTCTGCCCACCTCTTTCCCCATCTCTCTCTCTCTGTCCCCATCTTTCACTCTCTCTCTCTCTCGCTCTCTCTCCCCCTCTCTCTCCCCATCTCTCTCTCTCTCGCCCCCATCTCTCTTTCTCACCCCCATCTCTCTTTCTCACCCCCATCTCTCTCTCTCCCCCCATCTCTCTCTCTCACCCATCTCTCTCTCTCCCCCCATCTCTCTCTCTCCCCCATCTCTCTCTCTCCCCCCATCTCTCTCTCTCCCCCCATCTCTCTCTCTCCCACCATCTCTCTCTCTCCCACCATCTCTCTCTCTCCCACCATCTCTCTCTCTCCCACCATCTCTCTCTCTCCCACCATCTCTCTCTCTCTCTCTCCCCATCTCTCTCTCTCTCTCTCCCCCCATCTCTCCCTCTCTCCCCATCTCTCTCTCTCTCTCTCCATCTCTCTCTCTCTCTCCCCATCTCTCTCTCTCTCTCTCCCCATCTCTCTCTCTCTCTCTCCCCATCTCTCTCTCTCTCTCCCCATCTCTCTCTCTCTCTCCCCATCTCTCTCTCTCTCTCCCCATCTCTCTCCCCCATCTCTCTCTCCCCCATCTCTCTCTCCCCCATCTCTCTCTCCCCCATCTCTCTCCCCCCCATCTCTCTCTCCCCCATCTCTCTCTCTCGCCCATCTCTCTCTCTCGCCCATCTCTCTCTCTCGCCCATCTCTCTCTCTCTCCCCCATCTCTCTCTCTCTCCCCCATCTCTCTCTATCCCCCCATCTCTCTCTCTCACCCCCATCTCTCTCTCTCCCCCATCTCTCTCTCTCCCCCATCTCTCTCTCCCCCCATCTCTCTCTCTCCCCCATCTCTCTCTCTCTCCCACCATCTCTCTGTCTCCCCCATCTCTCTGTCTCCCCCCATCTCTCTGTCTCCACCCATCTCTCTCTCTACCCCCATCCCTCTCTCCCCCATCCCTCTCTCTCCCCATCCCTCTCTCTCCCCATCCCTCTCTCTCCCCATCCCTCTCTCTCCCCATCCCTCTCTCTCCCCATCCCTCTCTCTCCCCCTCTCTCTCTTCCCCATCCCTCTCTCTGCCCCTCTCTCTCTTCCCCATCTCTCTCTCTCTCCCCATCTCTCTCCCCATCTCTCTCCCCATCTCTCTCTCCCCATCTCTCTCCCCCATCTCTCTCCCCATCTCTCTCCCCATCTCTCTCCCCATCTCTCTCCCCATCTCTCTCCCCATCTCTCTCCCCATCTCTCTCCCCATCTCTCTCCCCATCTCTCTCCCCATCTCTCTCCCCATCTCTCTCCCCATCTCTCTCTCTCTCTCCCCATCTCTCTCCCCATCTCTCTCTCTCTCTCCCCATCTCTCTCTCTCTTTCCACATCTCTCTCTCTCCACATCTCTCTCTCTCTCCCCATCTCTCTCTTCCCCATCTCTCTCTCTCTCCCCATTTCTCTCTCTCTCTCCATCTCTCTCTCTCTACCCCCATCTCTCTCTCGCCCCCATCTCGCTCTTTCCCCCCATCTCTCTCTCTCCCCCCATCTCTCTCTCTCCCCCCATCTCTCTCTCTCCCCCCATCTCTCTCTATCCCCCCATCTCTCTCTATCCCCCCATCTCTCTCTCTCGCCCCCATCTCTCTCTCCCCCCCATCTCTCTCGCTCCCCATCTCTCTCGCTCCCCATCTCTCTCGCTCCCATCTCTCTCGCTCCCCATCTCTCTCGCTCCCCATCTCTCTCGCTCCCCATCTCTCTCGCTCCCCCCATCACTCTCTCTCCCCCCATCACCTCTCTCCCCCCATCACTCTCTCTCCCCCCATCACTCTCTCTCCCCCTATCACTCTCTCTCCCCCCATCACTCTCTCTCCCCATCTCTCTCTCTCTCTCCCCCTCTCTCTCTCTTTCCCCGTCCCTCTCTCCGCCCATCCCTCTCTCCCCCATCTCTCTCTCCCCCCATCCCTCTCTCCCCCATCCCTCTCTCCCCCATCCCTCTCTCCCCCCATCCCTCTCTCCCCCATCCCTCTCTCCCCCATCCCTCTCTCCCCCATCCCTCTCTCCCCCATCCTCTCTCCCCCATCCCTCTCTCTCCCCATCCCTCTCTCCTCCCCATCCCCTCTCTCTCCCCCATCCCTCTCTCTCCCCATCCCTCTCTCTCCCCATCCCTCTCTCTCTCTTCCCCATCTCTCTCTTTCTCTCCCTCTCTCCCCCATCTCTCTCCCCATCTCTCCCGCATCTCTCTCTCTTTCCACATCTCTCTCTCTCTCTTCCCATCTCTCTCTCTCTCCCCATCTCTCTCTTCCCCATCTCTCTCTCTCCCCATTTCTCTCTCTCCCCATTTCTCTCTCTCCCCCCCACCTCCCTCTCCGCCCACCTCTCTCTCTGCCCACCTCTTTCCCCATCTCTCTCTCTCTGTCCCCCATCTTTCTCTCTCTCTCTCTCTCGCTCTCTCTCCCCATCTCTCTCTCCCCATCTCTCTCTCCCCATCTCTCTCTCCCCATCTCTCTCTCCCCATCTCTCTCTCTCTCTCTCTCCCCATCTCTCCCTCTCTCTCCCCATCTCTCCCTCTCTCTCTCCCCATCTCTCTCACTCTCTCTCTCCCCATTAGTCACTCTCTCTCTCCCCATTAGTCACTCTCTCTCCCCCATCTCTGTCACTTTCTCTCTCTCCCCCCATCTCTGCACACTCTCTCTCTTCCCATCTCTGTCACTCTCTCTCTCCCCATCCCTCTCTCTCTCCCCATCCCTCTCTCTCTCTCCCCATCCCTCTCTCTCTCTCCCCATCCCTCTCTCTCTCTCCCCATCCCTCTCTCTCTCTCCCCATCTCTCTCTCTCTCCACACATCTCTCTCCCACCCATCTCTCTCTCCCACCCATCTCTCTCTCCCACCCATCTCTCTCTCCCACCCATCTCTCTCGCCCACCCATCTCTCTCTCCCACCCATCTCTCTCTCCGCCCCACCTCTCTCTCCCCCCACCTCTCTGTCCGCCCACCTCTCTCTCCGCCCACCTCTCTCTCCCCCATCTCTCTCTCTCCCCCCATCTCTCTCTCTCGCCCCCATCTCTCTCTCTCTCCCCCCAACTCACTCTCTCCCCCCATCACTCTCTCTCCCCCCATCTCACACTCTCCCCCCATCACTCTCTCTCTATCCCCCCCACTCTCTCTCACCCCCATCTCCTCCCCCCATCTCTCTCTCTCTCCCCATCTCTCTCTCTCTCTCCCCATCTCTCTCTCTCTCCCCCATCTCTCTCTCTCACCCCATCTCTCACTCTCTCTCTCCCCATCTCTCTCTCTCTCTCACCCCCATCTCTCTCTCTCCCCATCTCTCACTCTCTCTCTCCCCATCTCTCTCTCTCTCCCCATCTCTCTCTCTCTCCCCATCTCTCTCTCTCTCCCCATCTCTCTCTCTCTCTCCCCATCTCTCTCTCTCTCTCCCCATCTCTCTCTCTCTCTCCCCATCTCTCACTCTCTCACTATCCCATCTCTCTCTCTCTCTCCCCATCTCTCTCTCTCTCTCTATCCCATCTCTCTCTCTCTCTCTCTCTCTCTCCCCATTTCTCTCTCTCTCTCCCATCTCTCTCTCTCCCCCCATCTCTCTCTCTCAATCCCCCCATCTCTCTCTCTCCCCCCATCTCTCTCTCTCCCCCCATCTCTCTCTCTCCCCCCATCTCTCTCTCTCCCACCCATCTCTCTCCCCCCATCTCTCCTCTCTCCCTCCCCCATCTCTCTCACACTCTCCCCATCTCTCTCTCTCTCCCCATCTCTCTCTCTCTCTCCCCATCTCTCTCTCCTCTCCCCCCCACTCTCTCTCTCTCTCACCCCATCTCTCTCTCTCTCTCCCCCATCTCTCTCACACTCACTCCCCATCTCTCTCCCCCATCTCTCTCTCTCCCCCATCTCTCTCTCTCCCCCATCTCTCTCTCTCCCCCATCTCTCTCTCTCCCCCATCTCTCTCTCTCTCCCCCATCTCTCTCTCTCGCCCCCATCTCTCTTTCTCCCCCCATCTCTCTCTCTCGCCCCCATCTCTCTCTATCCCCCCATCTCTCTCTCTCGCCCCCATCTCTCTCTCTCCCCCCATCTCTCTCTCCCCCATCTCTCTCTCTCACCCCCCATCTCTCACTCTCTCCCCCACTCTCTCTCTCTCTCCCCCCATCTCTCTGTCTCCCCCCATCTCTCTTCTCCACCCATCTCTCTCTCACCCCCATCCCTCTCTCCCCCCATCCCTCTCTCCCCCATCCCTCTCTCCCCCATCCCTCTCTCTCCCCATCCCTCACTCTCCCCATCCCTCTCTCCCCATCCCTCTCTCTCCCCATCCCTCTCTCTCCCCATCCCTCTCTCTCCCCCTCTCTCTCTTCCCCATCTCTCTCTCTCTCTTCCTCTCTCCCCATCTCTCTCCCCATCTCTCTCCCCATCTCTCTCCCCATCACTCTCCCCATCTCTCTCCCCATCTCTCTCCCCATCTCTCTCCCCATCTCTCTCCCCATCTCTCTCCCCATCTCTCTCCCCATCTCTCTCCCCATCTCTCTCCCCATCTCTCTCCCATCTCTCTCCCCATCTCTCTCTCTCTCTCCCCAGCTCTCTCTCTTTCCTCATCTCTCTCTCTCTCTCCCCATCACTCTCTTCCCCATCTCTCTCTCTCTCCCCATTCTCTCTCTCTCCCCATCTCTCTCTCTCCCTCCCCCATCTCTCTCTCTCGCCCCCATCTCTCTCTCTCCCCCCATCTCCCACTCTCCCCCCATCTCTCTCTCTCCCCCCATCTCTCTCTCTCTCTCCCCCATCTCTCTCTCTCCCCCCATCTCTCATTCTCCCCCCATCTCTCTTTCTCCCCCCATCTCTCTCACTCTCCCCCCATCTCTCTCTATCCCCCCATCTCTCTCTCTCGCCCCCATCTCTCTCTCTCCCCCCATCTCTCTCTCTCTCCCCCCATCTCTCTCTCTCTCCCCCCATCTCTCTGTCTCCCCCCATCTCTCTGTCTCCACCCATCTCTCTCTCTACCCCCCATCCCTCTCTCCCCCATCCCTCTCTCCCCCATCCCTCTCTCCCCCATCCCTCTCTCTCCCCATCCCTCTCTCTCCCCATCCCTCTCTCTCCCCATCCCTCTCTCTCCCTCTCTCTCTCTTCCTCTCTCCCCATCTCTCTCCCCATCTCTCTCCCCATCTCTCTCCCCATCTCTCTCCCCATCTCTCTCCCCATCTCTCTCCCCATCTCTCTCCCCATCTCTCTCCCCATCTCTCTCCCCATCTCTCTCCCCATCTCTCTCCCCATCTCTCTCCCCATCTCTCTCCCCATCTCTCTCTCTCTCTCCCCATCTCTCTCTCTTTCCTCATCTCTCTCTCTTTCCTCATCTCTCTCTCTCTCTCCCCATCTCTCTCTTCCCCATCTCTCTCTCTCTCCCCATTTCTCTCTCTCTCCCTCTCTCCCCCATCTCTCTCTCTCGCCCCCATCTCTCTCCCCCCCATCTCCCACTCTCCCCCCATCTCTCTCTCTCCCCCCATCTCTCTCCCCCCCATCTCTCTCCCCCCCATCTCTCTCTCTCCCCCCCATCTCTCTCTCTCTCCCCCATCTCTCTCTCTCCCCCATCTCTCTGTCTCCACCCATCTCTCTCTCTCCCCCCATCTCTCTCTCCCCCCATCGCTCTCTCCCCCCATCGCTCTCTCCCCCATCTCTCTCTCTCCCCCATCACTCTCTCTCACCCCATCACTCTCTCTCCACATCTCTCTCTCTCTCTCTCCCCATCTCTCTCTCTCCCCACATCTCTCTCTCTCTCTCTCTCTCTCTCCCCATCTCTCTCTCTCTCCCCATCTCTCTCTCTCTCTCCCCCTATGTCTCTCTCCCCCCCATCTCTCTCGCTCCCCATCGCTCTCTCCCCCCATCTGTCTCTCCCCCCCATCTCTCTCTCCCCCCATGTCTCTCTTCCCCCCATCTCTCTCGCTCCCCATCGCTCTCTCCCCCCATCTGTCTCTCTCCCCCATCACTCTCTCTCCCCATCTCTCTCTCTCTCTCTCTCCATCTCTCTCTCTCTCTCTCTCCCCATCTCTCTCTCTCTCTCTCCCCATCTCTCTCTCTCTCTCTCCCCATCTCTCTCTCTCTCTCTCCCCATCTCTCTCTCTCTCTCCCCCATCTCTCTCTCTCTCTCTCCACATCTCTCTCTCTCTCTCCCCATCTCTGTCTCCCCAACTCTCTCTCTCTCACTATCCCATCTCTCTCTCTCTCTCCCCATCTCTCTCTCTCTCCCCATCTCTCACTCTCTCTCCCCATCTCTCTCTCTCTCCCCATCTCTCTCTCTCCCCATCTCTCTCTCTCTCTCCCCATCTCTCTCTCTCTCTCCCCATCTCTCTCTCTCTCTCCCCATCTCTCTCTCTCTCTCCCCATCTCTCTCTCTCTCTCCCCATCTCTCTCTCTCTCTCCCCATCTCTGTCTCTCCCCCCATCTCTCTCGCTCCCCATCGCTCTCTCTCCCCATCTCTCTCTCTCCCCATCACTCTCTCTCCCCATCACTCTCTCTCACCCCATCACTCTCTCTCCCCATCTCTCTCTCTCTCTCTCTCCCCATCTCTCTCTCTCCCACATCTCTCTCTCTCTCCCCCCATCTCTCTCTCTCTCTCCCCCATCTCTCTCTCTCTCTCCCCCATCTCTCTCTCTCTCTCCCCATCTCTCTCTCTCTCTCCCCATCTCTCTCTCTCTCTCCCCATCTCTCTCTCTCTCTCTCTCTCTCCCGTCTCTCTCTCTCTCTCTCTCCCCATCTCTCTCTCTCTCTCTCCCCATCTCTCTCTCTCTCTCCCCATCTCTCTCTCTCTCCCCATCTCTCTCTCTCTCCCCATCTCTCTCTCTCTCTCCCCATCTCTCTCTCTCTCTCTCTCCCCATCTCTCTCTCTCTCTCTCTCCCCATCTCTCTCCCCCCATCTCTCTCTCTCTCCCCATCTCTCTCTCTCTCTCCCCATCTCTCTCTCTCTCTCCCCATCTCTCTCTCTCTCCCCCATCTCTCTCTCTCTCCCCATCTCTCTCTCTCTCCCCCCATCTCTCTCTATCCCCCCATCTCTCTCTCTCACCCCCATCTCTCTCTCTCCCCCATCTCTCTCTCTCCCCCATCTCTCTCTCCCCCCATCTCTCTCTCTCCCCCATCTCTCTCTCTCTCCCACCATCTCTCTGTCTCCCCCATCTCTCTGTCTCCCCCCATCTCTCTGTCTCCCCCCATCTCTCTGTCTCCCCCCATCTCTCTGTCTCCACCCATCTCTCTCTCTACCCCCCATCCCTCTCTCCCCATCCCTCTCTCCCCCATCCCTCTCTCTCCCCATCCCTCTCTCTCCCCATCCCTCTCTCTCCCCATCCCTCTCTCTCCCCATCCCTCTCTCTCCCCATCCCTCTCTCTCCCCATCCCTCTCTCTCCCCATCCCTCTCTCTCCCCCTCTCTCTCTTCCCCATCCCTCTCTCTGCCCCTCTCTCTCTTCCCCATCTCTCTCTCTCTCCCCATCTCTCTCCCCATCTCTCTCCCCATCTCTCTCCCCATCTCTCTCCCCATCTCTCTCCCCATCTCTCTCCCCATCTCTCTCCCCCATCTCTCTCCCCATCTCTCTCCCCATCTCTCTCCCCATCTCTCTCCCCATCTCTCTCCCCATCTCTCTCCCCATCTCTCTCCCCATCTCTCTCTCTCTCTCCCCATCTCTCTCCCCATCTCTCTCTCTCTCTCCCCATCTCTCTCTCTCTTTCCACATCTCTCTCTCTCCACATCTCTCTCTCTCTCCCCATCTCTCTCTTCCCCATCTCTCTCTCTCTCCCCATTTCTCTCTCTCTCTCCATCTCTCTCTCTCTACCCCATCTCTCTCTCGCCCCCATCTCGCTCTTTCCCCCCATCTCTCTCTCTCCCCCCATCTCTCTCTCTCCCCCCATCTCTCTCTCTCCCCCCATCTCTCTCTATCCCCCCATCTCTCTCTATCCCCCCATCTCTCTCTCTCGCCCCCATCTCTCTCTCCCCCCCCATCTCTCTCGCTCCCCATCTCTCTCGCTCCCCATCTCTCTCGCTCCCCATCTCTCTCGCTCCCCATCTCTCTCGCTCCCCATCTCTCTCGCTCCCATCTCTCTCGCTCCCCCCATCACTCTCTCTCCCCCCATCACTCTCTCTCCCCCCATCACTCTCTCTCCCCCCATCACTCTCTCTCCCCCTATCACTCTCTCTCCCCCCATCACTCTCTCTCCCCATCTCTCTCTCTCTCTCCCCCTCTCTCTCTCTTTCCCCGTCCCTCTCTCCTCCCATCCCTCTCTCCCCCATCTCTCTCTCCCCCATCCCTCTCTCCCCCATCCCTCTCTCCCCCATCCCTCTCTCCCCCCATCCCTCTCTCCCCCATCCCACACTCCCCCATCCCTCTCTCCCCCATCCCTCTCTCCCCCATCCCTCTCTCCCCCATCCCTCTCTCTCCCCATCCCTCTCTCTCCCCATCCCTCTCTCTCCCCATCCCTCTCTCTCCCCATCCCTCTCTCTCCCCATCCCTCTCTCTCCCCATCCCTCTCTCTCTCTTCCCCATCTCTCTCTTTCTCTCCCTCTCTCCCCATCTCTCTCCCCATCTCTCCCCATCTCTCTCTCTTTCCACATCTCTCTCTCTCTCTCCCATCTCTCTCTCTCTCCCCATCTCTCTCTTCCCCATCTCTCTCTCTCCCCATTTCTCTCTCTCCCCATTTCTCTCTCTCCCCCCACCTCCCTCTCCGCCCACCTCTCTCTCTGCCCCCATCTTTCTCTCTCTCTCTCTCTCGCTCTCTCTCTCCCCATCTCTCTCTCCCCATCTCTCTCTCCCCATCTCTCTCTCCCCATCTCTCTCTCCCCATCTCTCTCTCTCTCTCTCTCCCCATCTCTCCCTCTCTCTCCCCATCTCTCCCTCTCTCTCTCCCCATCTCTCTCACTCTCTCTCTCCCCATTAGTCACTCTCTCTCTCCCCATTAGTCACTCTCTCTCCCCCCATCTCTGTCACTTTCTCTCTCTCCCCCCATCTCTGCCACACTCTCTCTCTTCCCATCTCTGTCACTCTCTCTCTCCCCATCCCTCTCTCTCCCCATCCCTCTCTCTCTCTCCCCATCCCTCTCTCTCTCTCCCCATCCCTCTCTCTCTCTCCCCATCCCTCTCTCTCTCTCCCCATCTCTCTCTCTCTCCACACATCTCTCTCCCACCCATCTCTCTCTCCCACCCATCTCTCTCTCCCACCCATCTCTCTCTCCCACCCATCTCTCTCGCCCACCCATCTCTCTCTCCCACCCATCTCTCTCTCCGCCCACCTCTCTCTCCCCCCACCTCTCTGTCCGCCCACCTCTCTCTCCGCCCACCTCTCTCTCCCCCATCTCTCTCTCTCGCCCCCATCTCTCTCTCTCGCCCCCATCTCTCTTTCTCACCCCCATCTCTCTCTCTCCCCCCATCTCTCTCTCTCCCCCCATCTCTCTCTCTCCCCCCATCTCTCTCTCTCTATCCCCCCATCTCTCTCTCTCCCCCATCTCTCTCCCCCCATCTCTCTCTCTCTCCCCATCTCTCTCTCTCTCTCCCCATCTCTCTCTCTCTCTCCCCATCTCTCTCTCTCTCCCCATCTCTCTCTCTCTCTCTCCCCATCTCTCTCTCTCTCTCTCCCCATCTCTCTCTCTCTCCCCATCTCTCTCTCTCCCCATCTCTCACTCTCTCTCTCCCCATCTCTCTCTCTCTCCCCATCTCTCTCTCTCTCCCCATCTCTCTCTCTCTCCCCATCTCTCTCTCTCTCTCCCCATCTCTCTCTCTCTCTCCCCATCTCTCTCTCTCTCTATCCCATCTCTCTCTCTCTCTCCCCATCTCTCTCTCTCTCTCTATCCCATCTCTCTCTCTCTCTCTCTCTCTCCCCATTTCTCTCTCTCTCTCCATCTCTCTCTCTCCCCCCCATCTCTCTCTCTCTATCCCCCCATCTCTCTCTCTCCCCCCATCTCTCTCTCTCCCCCCATCTCTCTCTCTCCCCCCATCTCTCTCTCTCCCACCATCTCTCTCCCCCCATCTCTCTCTCTCTCCCCCATCTCTCTCTCTCTCTCCCCATCTCTCTCTCTCTCCCCATCTCTCTCTCTCTCTCCCCATCTCTCTCTCTCTCTCTCCCCATCTCTCTCTCTCTCTCTCTCCCCCATCTCTCTCTCTCTCTCCCCATCTCTCTCTCTCTCTCTCCCCATCTCTCTCCCCCCCATCTCTCTCTCTCCCCCATCTCTCTCTCTCCCCCATCTCTCTCTCTCCCCCATCTCTCTCTCTCCCCCATCTCTCTCTCTCTCCCCCATCTCTCTCTCTCGCCCCCATCTCTCTTCTCCCCCCCATCTCTCTCTCTCGCCCCCATCTCTCTCTATCCCCCCATCTCTCTCTCTCGCCCCCATCTCTCTCTCTCCCCCCATCTCTCTCTCCCCCATCTCTCTCTCTCTCCCCCCATCTCTCTCTCTCTCCCCCATCTCTCTCTCTCTCCCCCCATCTCTCTGTCTCCCCCCATCTCTCTGTCTCCACCCATCTCTCTCTCTACCCCCATCCCTCTCTCCCCCATCCCTCTCTCCCCCATCCCTCTCTCCCCCATCCCTCTCTCTCCCCATCCCTCTCTCTCCCCATCCCTCTCTCTCCCCATCCCTCTCTCTCCCCATCCCTCTCTCTCCCCATCCCTCTCTCTCCCCCTCTCTCTCTTCCCCATCTCTCTCTCTCTCTTCCTCTCTCCCCATCTCTCTCCCCATCTCTCTCCCCATCTCTCTCCCCATCTCTCTCCCCATCTCTCTCCCCATCTCTCTCCCCATCTCTCTCCCCATCTCTCTCCCCATCTCTCTCCCCATCTCTCTCCCCATCTCTCTCCCCATCTCTCTCCCCATCTCTCTCCCCATCTCTCTCCCCATCTCTCTCTCTCTCTCCCCATCTCTCTCTCTTTCCTCATCTCTCTCTCTTTCCTCATCTCTCTCTCTCTCTCCCCATCTCTCTCTTCCCATCTCTCTCTCTCTCCCCATTTCTCTCTCTCTCCCCATCTCTCTCTCTCTCTCCCCCATCTCTCTCTCTCGCCCCCATCTCTCTCTCTCCCCCCCATCTCCCACTCTCCCCCCATCTCTCTCTCTCCCCCATCTCTCTCTCTCTCTCCCCCATCTCTCTCTCTCGCCCCCATCTCTCTTTCTCCCCCCATCTCTCTTTCTCCCCCCATCTCTCTCTCTCTCCCCCATCTCTCTCTATCCCCCCATCTCTCTCTCTCGCCCCCATCTCTCTCTCTCCCCCCATCTCTCTCTCTCTCCCCCCATCTCTCTCTCTCTCCCCCCCATCTCTCTCTCTCTCCCCCCATCTCTCTGTCTCCCCCCATCTCTCTGTCTCCACCCATCTCTCTCTCTACCCCCATCCCTCTCTCCCCCATCCCTCTCTCCCCCATCCCTCTCTCCCCCATCCCTCTCTCTCCCCATCCCTCTCTCTCCCCATCCCTCTCTCTCCCCATCCCTCTCTCTCCCTCTCTCTCTCTTCCTCTCTCCCCATCTCTCTCCCCATCTCTCTCCCCATCTCTCTCCCCATCTCTCTCCCCATCTCTCTCCCCATCTCTCTCCCCATCTCTCTCCCCATCTCTCTCCCCATCTCTCTCCCCATCTCTCTCCCCATCTCTCTCCCCATCTCTCTCCCCATCTCTCTCCCCATCTCTCTCCCCATCTCTCTCTCTCTCTCCCCATCTCTCTCTCTTTCCTCATCTCTCTCTCT
>NW_028270188.1:50144772-50153331 GCF_037043375.1 Chiloscyllium plagiosum
CCCCCAGCCCCTACACCTACTCCCTGTCACCCTCTCCAGACCCTACACTCTCCACCCTATCCCTGTCACCCCCCTCCAGCCCCTACACCCCCTCCCTATCCCTGTCACCCCCTTCAGCCCCTACACCCCCTCCCTATCTCTGTCACCCCCTCCAGCCCCTACACCCCCTCCCTATCTCTGTCACCCCCTCCAGCCCCTACACCCCCTCCCTATCTCTGTCACCCCCTCCCTATCTCTGTCACCCCCTCCCTATCTCTGTCACCCCCTCCAGCCCCTACATCCCCTCCCTATCTCTGTACGTCCTCCAGCCCCTACACTCCCTCCCTATCTCTGTCCCCCCTCCAGTCTCTTTAACCTTCCCCGAACTCTGTCCTGTTGTACATACCATTTTTCTGGACGTAAAACTCTGGAATTTCCTCCCTAAACCTCACAATCTTACAATCTCTCTGTCTCACACACACAATCTCTCTCTCAAAATCTCTCTCCCATTCTCTGGGCGAGCCAGCGACACCCATAACCCATGAACAAGGACAAGAAAGATGTTTAGAAAAGATTTCGGGGATAAATGGAAGACGATGGTCCCACAGAACACCCCTTTCCTTTCCTTACAGTGTGGAAGCAGACCATTTGGCCCATACCGACCCTCCGAGGAGCATCCCACCCAGACCCAGCTCCCTACCCTATCCCTGTTACCCTGCATTTCCCATGGCTAAACCACCTCGCTTGCACATCCACGGGCAATTTAGCACGGCCTATCCACCCTAATCTACAAATCCCTGGGCACTACGGGCAATTTAGCATGGCCAATCCACCCTAACTCTGGACCATGGGAGGAAACCCACGCAGACAGGAGGAGAGTGTGCTAACTCCGCACAGAGAGTTGCGCGAGGGTCGAACAACACTCAGATATTTGAACATGCGATCCAGGCTCAGAGAAACTAAACTCAGATATTGGGTGCCAACTCTCGGAAATTTGGTCAGGAGGGCTATCACAGGCAGCTGGGTGGCCATGATCTAATAGAATATAACTTCTTTAGACAATCTCTCAGGAATATCCTGTACTTAGGGAAGATATTCCCGGGAGATTGTCCAGTGAAGTTAATTGGGTGGAACTGAGAAATAAGAAAGGGATGATCACCTTTTATTGGGATTGTATTATAGTCAGTGAGAAATTGAGATGCACCTTTGGAAGGAGATCGCAGATAGCTATAAGAATAAAAGGGTTGCAATGGTAGGTGATTTTAACTTTCAAAACATAGACTGGGACTGTCATAATATTAAGGGTGTGGACGGAGAGAAATTTGTTAAGTGTGTACAAGAAAATGTCCTTAAGTCTATTCGTGGATGTAGCTTTTAGAGAAGGATTAGGAACCTGACCTACGATTGGGAACTAAAACAGGGCACGTGACTGAGGGGTCAGTGGGGGGAGCACTTTGGGGCCAGTGACCATAATTCTATTCGTTTTAAAATAGCTATGGAAAAGGATAGACCTGATCTAAAACTTAAAGTGCGACATTGGAGTAAGGCTGATTTTAACAGTATTAGGCAAGAACTTTCAAAAAATGATTGGGGGTGGATAGTCACGGGTAAAGGGACTGCTGGGGAGTAGGAGGCCTTTGAGAATGAGATAATGAGAATTCAGAGATAGTATGTTTCTGTTAGTGTGAAGGGCAAGGCTGGTAGGCATAGGGAATATGAGATGACTAGAGGAATTTGAGGTTCTGGTCAAGAAAATGAAGGAAGCATATGTCAGGTACAGTCAGTAGAGATCGAATGAATCCCTAGAAGTGTATAAAGGCAATAAGTATATATTCAAGAGGGAAATCAGGAGAGCAAAAAGGAACATGAGATAGCTTTGGCAAACAGGGTTAAGGAGAATCCAAAGACACTGTACAAATACATTAAGGATAAAAGAGTAACTAGGGAGAGAATAGGGACCTTTAAAGATCAACGTGGCCATTTATGTGTGGATCCACAGGAAATGCACGAGACACTAAATATTTTACGTCCCTTATTTCGTGTGGGGAGGTCATGGAAGCGAGGGAGCTTGGAGAGATAAACAGTGAGGTCTGGAAAAGAGTTCATTTTGGATGTTTTAAAATGCGTAAAGGTAGATAAATCCGCAGAATCTGATTCAGTGTTTCCCACAGCTTTTTGGGAAGCTAAGGAAGTGATTGCTGGACCTCTTGCTGAGGTATTTGTATCATCAACAGCCAGGGGTGAGGTGCCAGAAGACTGGAGAGTGGCTAACATTGTGCCACTGTTTAAGAAAGGTGGCCAGGGAACTATAGACCGGTGAGTCTGATGTTGATGGTGGGTAAGTTGTTGGAGGGAATCCTGAGGGATTTACATGTGTTTGGAAAGGCAAGGACTGATTAGGAATAGTCAACATGGTTTTGTGTGTGGGAAATCATATCTCACTAACTTGATTGAGTTTTTTTTGAAGAACTGACAAAGATTGTGAAGCCAGAGCATTGGACATTGTCTATATGGACTTTACCAAAGTTCTATACGGTAGACTAGTTAGCAGGGTTAGATCACATGGAATCCAGGAATTGAATACTAAATTGGCTAGAAGGTAGGAGACAGAGGGTGATGCTGGAGGGTTGCTTTGCAGGCTGGATGCCAGCGATATGCTGCAAGGATCGCTGCTGGGTCCACTGCTTTTTGTCATTGATATAAATGAATTGGTTATGAATATAGGAAGCATGGTTAGTAAGTTTGTAACTGACACCAAAATAGGTGTGTAGTGGACAATGAGGAAGATTATCTCACAGTACAACAGGACTTGGTCCGATGTGTCAAAAATTGGCAGATGGAGTTTAATTTAGGTAAATGTGAGGTGCTCCATTTTGGTAAGTTAAACAGGGTCAGAGCTTACACAGAGCCCTACCTTTTATCTTCTCCTGCTGAACACTCTCTGCTCATTCCTGAAGAAGGGCCTGTGCCCGAAACGTCGAATCTCCTGTTCCCTGGATGCTGCCTGACCTGCTGTGCTGTTCCAGCAATAAAGTTTCAACTCAGAGCTTACACAATCAAGGGTAGGACCTGGGGGGGGTGCTGCCAAACAAAGGGAGCTAGGGGGCAGATGTATAGTCCCTTGAAAGTGAAGTTGCAGATTGACAAGCGAGTGAATAAGGCATTTGGCACACTTTCCTACACTGGTCAGAACGTCAGAGGAAGTGATGGAGGTGGGTACAATTCTAACATTTAAAAGGCATCTGTTTGGAGGTGAATGGGAGGATTTAGAGGGATAGTGGCCAAATGCTGAGAAATGGGACGAGGTCGGATTGGGATGCCTGGTTGGCACAGACAAGTTAAAATGGAAGGTCTGTTTCTGTGCTGGATGACTAATTGATGCACAGATTCAAGGTGCTGAGTTGCTTCCTCCCATCATTGCTGCCTTGTGGGTAACTGAATTAATGCCTCAGGCGAAAGGAGTATCCAAGAGCAAAGATTAAATACTCCTCAGGGATATTGAAGAATGAGAGGTGATCTCAAGGTATACAGAATGCTTAGAGGGCTCACCAGGGTCAATGCAGAAAAGTGCTACCCCCCCCCCACCAGCTGAGGGGAGAGAGGCAGAGCAGTTGGATATTGTCTGAGGTTAAGGGACAAGCCATTTCTGACTGAGATGAGGAGGAATTTCTTCACTGAGAAAGTGGTGAGTCTTTGCAACTTCCCTTCCCGAGGGAGCGCCAAGGTTCAGTTATTGATTAGATTGAACACAGAGCTCGATTGATTTCTGGATGTTAAAAATATTCAGCAGGGAGATGGTGCTGCCGAAATGAAAAATCGACCATAATCTCATTGAATGCTGGGGTGGTCAGAGGGGCCGATTGGTCTCCTGCTCCTGGTCTTTATAAGAGTCCTACAGCACAGGGAAACAGACCCTTTGGCCCATCTCACCCATGCTGATTCCTGCTGAAATAAACGCCACATTAAGATCCCCAGTGTTTGTTCAGCACAATTTGAATAAGTAATCTCATTTTACTCTAGGTGTGCTGGCAACAGGTTAAACTCTCTGTTGCTGTCTCTTTGAACAAAGTGTGTGTATGAGAGAGAGTGTGTGTGAGCGTGTTTGTGTGTGTCTGCCTCAGAGAGACAGAGAGAGAGTGTGTGTGTATGTGTGCTACTGAGACTTTATAAAGCTCTGGTTAGGCCGCATTTGGAGTACTGTGTCCAGTTTTGGTCCCCACACCTCAGGAAGGACATACTGGCACTGGAGCCTGTCCAGCAGAGATTCACACGGATGATCCCTGGAATGGTAGGTCTAACATACGAGGAACGGCTGAGGATCCTGGGATTGTATTCATTGGAGTTTAGAAGATTAAGGGGAGATCTAATAGAAACTTTCAAGATAATACATGGCTTGGAGAGGGTGGACGCTAGGAAATTGTTTCCGTTAGGCGAGGAGACTAGGACCCGTGGACACAGCCTTAGAATTAGAGGGGGTAAATTCAGAACAGAAATGCGGAGACATTTCTTCAGCCAGAGAGCGGTGGGCCTGTGGAATTCATTGCCGCGGAGTGCAGTGGAGGCTGGGACGCTAAATGTCTTCAAGGCAGAGATTGATAATTCCTTGTGACATCAAGAATTTAAGGGCTACGGGGAGAATGCGGGTAAGTGGAGTTGAAATGCCTATCAGCCATGATTGAATGGCGGAGTGGACTCGATGGGCCGAATGGCCCTACTTCCACTCCTATGTTTTATGGTGTGTGTGTCTCTCACTCTCCCTCCTCCCTCTCTTTTGCATGGTTTCTGCCTCTCCCTAGCATTTCCTTTACACTGGGATAAACTGAAATTAATGTTAACTGTCACCAGGAGATAACATAAAGCAGCAAAACTTGGATATTATATACTGAAAGCAATGAGGCTAACGCTCGGGATTATAACTTATTTGGGGCGGTGGGGTACAAACGGCTTTGAAATGTTTTGATTGAGCTGTGTGTCGGTGTTTGATGGCTGCTGCTGGAATCTCTTTGCGGGCGTCCTCGCCTTTTATGGTCTAACAATCAATGCTAAACGAGCCTCAGTCTTTCAGGACAACGGTTCCCGTTCGGAGCAGTTTCCTGCCCTCAGTCAGATCAATAGGGGGCAGGCGGTTTCTGATTTCAAGATGTTGTTTCAGGTTGGGAGGAGGAGGGGGGAGGGGGGAGGAAGAGGAGTGGGGGAGAGGAGGGGGGGAGGGGGAGGGGGAGGGGGGAGAGGGGGAGAGGGGGAGAGGGGGAGAGGGGGAGAGGGGGGGGGAGGGGGGGAGGGGGGGAGGGGGGGAGGGGGGGAGGGGGGGGAGGGGGGGAGAGGGGGAGAGGGGGAGAGGGGGAGAGGGGGAGAAGGGGAGAGGGGGAGAGGGGGAGAGGGGGAGAGGGGGGGGAGGGGGGGAGGGGGGAGGGGGGAAGAGGGGGAGAGGGGGAGAGGGGGAGAGGGGGAGAGGGGGAGAGGGGAGAGGGGGGGAGGGGGGAGGGGGGGAGAGGGGGAGAGGGGGAGGGGGGGAGGGGGGGAGAGGGGGAGAGGGGGAGAGGGGGAGAGGGGGAGGGGGGAGGGGGGGAGAGGGGGAGAGGGGGAGGGGGGGAGGGGGGGAGGGGGAGAGGGGAGAGGGGGAGGGGGGGAGGGGGGGAGGGGGAGAGGGGGGAGGGGGGGGAGGGGGGGGGAGGGGGGGGAGGGGGGGGGAGGGGGGGAGGAAGGGGGAGGGGGAGGGGGGGAGAGGGGAGGGGGGAGAGGGGGAGGGGGGAGGGGGGAGAGGGGGAGAGGGGGAGGGGGGAGAGGGGGAGGGGGGGAGGGGGAGAGGGGGAGAGGGGGAGGGGGGAGAGGGGGAGGGGGAGGGGGAGGGGGGAGAGGGGGAGGGGGAGGGGGGGAGAGGGGGAGGGGGAGGGGGAGGGGGGGAGAGGGGGAGGGGGGAGGGGGGAGAGGGGGGAGAGGGGGAGGGGGGAGAGGGGGAGGGGGGAGAGGGGGGAGAGGGGGGAGAGGGGGGAGAGGGGGAGAGGGGGAGGAAGAGGAGTGGGGGAGAGAGGAGGAGGAGGGGGAGAGGAGGAGGAGGGGGGAGAGGAGGAGGGGGGGGAGAGGAGGGGGGGGAGAGGAGGAGGGGGGAGAGGAGGAGGGGGGGAGGAGGAGGGGGGGGAGGAGGAGGGGGGGGAGGAGGAGGAGGGGGGGAGGAGGAGGGGGGGAGGAGGGGGGGAGAGGAGGGGGGAGAGGAGGAGGGGGGGAGAGGAGGAGGGGGGGAGAGGAGGAGGGGGGGAGAGGAGGGAGGGGAGAGGAGGGAGGGGAGAGGAGGGAGGGGAGGAGGAGGGGGGGGAGAGGAGGGGGGAGAGGAGGGGGAGGGGAGAGGAGGAGGGGGGAGAGGAGGGGGGGAGAGGAGGGGGGGAGAGGAGGAGGGGAGGGAGAGGAGGGAGGGGAGAGGAGGGAGGGAGAGGAGGGGGGGAGAGGAGGGGGGGAGAGGGGAGGGGGAGAGGGGAGGGGGAGGAGAGAGAGGGGGAGGGGGGGGAGAGGAGGGGGGGACAGGAGGGGGCGAGAGAGGAGGGGGGGAGAGGAGGGAGGGAGAGGGAGGGAGAGGAGGGGGGAGAGGAGGGGGGGAGAGGAGGGGGGGAGAGGAGGGGGGGAGAGGAGGGGGGGAGAGGAGGGGGGGAGAGGAGGGGGGGAGAGGAGGGGGGGGAGGAGGGGGGGAGAGGAGGGGGGGAGAGGAGGGGGGGGGGGGGAGAGGAGGGGGGGAGAGGAGGGGGGGAGGAGGAGGGGGAGAGGAGGGGAGGGAGAGAGGGGGGGAGAGAGGGGGGGGGAGAGAGGAGGGGGGAGAGGAGGGGAGGGGGAGGGGGAGGGAGGGGAGGGAGGGGGGAGGGTGAGGGGAGGGAGGGGGAGGGGAGGGGGGGAGGTGGAGGGGGTGGGAGGGGGGAGGGGTGGGGGGGAGGGGGGTGGGGAGGGGGGGAGAGGGAGAGGGGGAGGGGAGAGGGGGAGGGGAGAGGGGGAGGGGAGAGGGGGAGGGGAGAGGGGGGTGGGAGAGGGGGAGGGGGAGGGGGGAGAGGGGGAGGGGGAGGAGGGTGGGGGAGGGGAGAGGGGGGAGGGGGAGAGGGGGTGGGGAGTGGGGGGAGGGGAGAGTGGGGGAGGGGGAGAGGGGAGGGGAGTGGGGGAGGGGTGGGGGAGGGGAGGGGGAGGGGGAGTGGGAGGGAGAGGGGGGAGGGGAGTGGGGGGGAGGGGTGAGGGGGGAGGGGGGAGGGGGAGGGGAGGGGAGGGGGTGAGGGGTGAGGGGGGGGGGAAGAGGGAAGGGGAGGGGGAGGGGGAGGTAAAAGGGGGATAGGGAATGGGGGAGGGGAGGGGGGGAGGCGAGGAGGGGTAGGGCGAAGGGGGGAGGGGGAAGGGGAGGGGGAGAGGTGGAAGAGGGGGAAGGGGTGAGTGGGAAGGGGGGGAGTGGGAAGGTTTGGGGGAGAGGGAAGGGGAGGGGGGGAGGGGGGGAGAGGAGGTGGGGGAGAGGAGGGGGGGAAGAGGAGGAGGGAGGGAGGAGGGAGGGAGGAGGGTGAGGGAGGAGGAGGGGGGAGGGGGAGGGAGGAGGGGGAGGGGGGAAGGGGAGGGGGAAAGGGGAGGGGAGAGGGGGAGGGGAGAGGGGGAGGGGGAGAGGGGGGAGGGGAGGGGGGAGGGGGAGGGGGGAGGAGGGGAGGGGGGAGGGGGGAGGGGGAGGAAAAGGGGGATAGGGAAGGGGGAGGGGAGGAGGGGGAGGCAAGGAGGGGTTAGGGCAAAGGGGGCAGGGGGAAGGGAGGGGGAGGAGGGGAGAAGGTGGAAGAGGGGGAAGGGGGTGAGTGGGAAGGGGGGGAGTGGGAAGGGTTGGGGGAGAGGGAGGGGGAGAGGGAAGGGAGGGGGGAGTGGGAAGGGGAGGGGGGTGGAAGGGGGGGAGAGGGTGGGGAGGAGTGGAGGGGAGGGGGGAGTAGGGGAGGAGGGTGGGGAGAGGGGGAGGGAGGAGGTAGGGGGATGGGAGGTTGGGTGGGGAGAGGGGGAGTGGGAGGAGGGGGGAGTGGGGGAAGTGGGGTGTGGGGAGGGGGTTGGGGAGAGGGAAGGGTGGTGGGGAGAAGGGGTGGTGGGAGGAGGGTGGGGAGTGGGGAAGGGTTGGGGAGGTGGGAAGGGTTGGGGGAGGGAAGGGTTGGGGGAGAGGGGTTGGGGGAGGTGGGAGGGAGGGGGGGGTGGGAAGGGTGGAGGAGGAGTGGGAAGGGGGGGAGGGGGGAGAGGGGAGGGGAGGGGGGTGAGGTGGGGTGGGGGAGGGGGAGGATGGGGGATGGGGGAGGGGGAGGTGGATGGGGGAGGGGGAGAGGGGGGGAGGAGGGGGATGGGGGAGGAGGGGAGGAGGGCAGGAGGGGAGAGGGGAGGGGAGGAGAGGGGGGAGGGGAGGGGGGAGGGGGGAGGCGGATGGGAGGAGGGGAGGGGGGAGGCGGATGGGGAGGGGAGGGGGAGGCGGATGGGGAGGGGGGAGGGGGAGGCGGATGGGGAGGGGGGAGGGGAGGCGGATGGGGAGGAGGGGGGGAGGGGGAGGAGGAGGGGGGAGGGAGGAGGGAGGAGGAGGGGAGGAGGAGGGAGGAGGAGGAG
>NW_028270188.1:50158831-50161331 GCF_037043375.1 Chiloscyllium plagiosum
GCTGTCTGTCTGTCCGGGGCTCAGGGTGCGTCATTCCGGACGGGATAGGAGGAGAGCCGGAATGCTGCAACTAAACAGGCCGACTCAGAAAATGTCAGCCAGACACCCCAACCCATTCCATCGCAGACAGAGCCCAGACACGCTGCTTCTCTGGGAATCAAGCACTTCACTGAGATGTAGATACAGGAACATGGGCAGTGACCTTCAGCACTGACCCTCCGACAGTGCCCACTCCCTCAGCACTGACCATCCGACAGTGCCCACTCCCTCAGCACTGACCGTCCGACAGTGCCCACTCCCTCAGTGCTGACCCTCCGACAGTGCCCACTCCCTCAGCACTGACCCTCCGACAGTGCCAACTCCCTCAGCACTGACCCTCCGACAGTACCCACTCCCTCAGCACTGACCCTCCGACAGTGCCCACTCCCTCAGCACTGACCCTCCGACAGTGCCCACTCCCTCAGCACTGACCGTCCGACAGTGCCCACTCCCTCAGCACTGACCATCCGACAGCGCCCACTTCCTCAGCACTGACACTCCGACAGCGCCCACTTCCTCAGCACTGACCCTCCGACAGCGCCCACTCCTTCAGCACTGACCCTCCGACAGTGGCCACTCCCTCAGCACTGACCTCCGACAGCGCCCACTCCCTCAGCACTGATCCTCCGACAGTGCCCACTCCTTCAGCACTGACCCTCCGACAGTGCCCACTCCCTCAGCACGACCCTCCGACAGTGCCCACTCCCTCAGCACTGACCCTCCAACAGCGCCACTTCCTCAGCACTGACCCTCCGACAGCGCCACTTCCTCAGCACTGACCCTCCGACAGTGCCCACTCCTCAGCACTGACCCTCCGACAGTGCCCACTCCCTCAGCACTGACCCTCCGACAGCGCCCACTCCCTCAGCACTGACCCTCCGACAGTGCCACTCCTTCAGCACTGACCTCCGACAGTGCCCACTCCCTCAGCACTGACCCTCCGACAGCGCCACTCCTCAGCACTGACCCTCCGACAGTGCCCACTCCCTCAGCGCTGACCCTCCGACAGTGCCCACACCCTCAGCACTGACCCTCCGACAGGGCCCGCTCGCTCAGCACTGACCCTCCGACAGCGCCCACTCCCTCAGCACTGACCCTCCAACAGCGCCCCACTCCCTCAGCGCTGACCCTCCGACAGTGCCCAAACCCTCAGCACTGACACTCCGACAGTGCCCATTCCCTCAGCACCGACCCCCCGACAGTGCCCACTCCCTCAGCACTGACCTCCAACAGTGCCCACTCCCTCAGCACTGACCCTCCGACAGTGCCCATTCCCTCAGCACTGACCCTCCGACAGTGCCCACTCCCTCAGCACTGACCCTCCGACAGTGCCCCTCCCTCAGCACTGACCCTCGACAGTGCCCGCTCCCTCAGCGCTGACCCTCCGACAGTGCCCACTCCCTCAGCACTGACCGTCCGACAGTGCCTGCTCCCTCAGCGCTGACCCTCCGACAGTGCCCACTCCCTCAGCACTGACCCTCTGAAAGTGTCCACTCCCTCAGCACTGACCCTCCGACAGTGCCCACTCCTTCAGCACTGACCCTCCGACAGTGCCCACTCCCTCAGCGCTGACCGTCCGACAGTGCCCACTCCCTCAGCACTGACCATCCGACAGCGCCCACTTCCTCAGCACTGACCCTCCGACAGCGCCCACACCTTCAGCACTGACCCTCCGACAGCGGCCACTCCCTCAGCACTGACCCTCCAACAGCGCCCACTCCTCAGCACTGATCCTCCGACAGTGCCCACTCCTTCAGCACTGACCTCCGCAGTGCCCACTCCCTCAGCATGACCTCCGACAGCGCCCACTCCTCAGCACTGACCCTCCGACAGCGCCCACTCCTCAGCACTGACCTCCGACAGTGCCCACTCCTTCAGCACTGACCTCCGACAGCGCCCACTCCCTCCACTGACCCTCCGACAGCGCCCACTCCCTCAGCACTGACCTCCGACAGTGCCCACTCATTCAGCACTGACCCTCTGACAGCGTCACTCCCAGCACTGACCCTCCGACAGCGCCCACTCCCTCAGCACTGACCCTCCGACAGTGCCCACTCCCTCAGCACTGACCTCCACAGTGCCCACTCCCTCCAGGCGCTGACCCTCCGACAGTGCCCAAACCCTCAGCACTGACCCTCCGACAGTGCCCACCCTCAGCGCTGACCCTCCGACAGGGCCCGCTCCCTCAGCACTGACCCTCCGACAGTGCCACTCCCTCAGCACTGACCCTCCGACAGGGCCGCTCCCTCAGCACTGACCCTCCGACAGCGCCCACTCCCTCAGCGCTGACCCTCCGACAGTGCCCAAACCGTCAGCACTGACCCTCCGACAGTGCCCACTCCCTCAGCACTGACCCTCCGACAGTGCCCACTCCCTCAGCACTCACCCTCCGACAGTGCCCATTCCCCTCAGCACTGACCCTCCGACAGTGCCCACTCCCTCAGCACTGACCCTTCGACAG
>NW_028270188.1:50166331-50171331 GCF_037043375.1 Chiloscyllium plagiosum
AGGGAGAGGAGAGAGAGGGAGAGGGAGATAGAGGGGAGGGAGAGGGAGAGGGAGAGGGAGAGAGGGGAGAGGGAGAGAGAGAGGGGGAGGGAGAGAGAGAGAGAGGGAGAGGGAGAGAGAGGGGGAGGGAGAGGGAGAGAGAGATAGAGGAGAGATGGAGGGAGACAGAGAGAGAGAGAGAGATGGGATGAGATGGTTTGACAGACGTCAGTACTGTTTGGAAAGCACCCCGCATCCCAACGTGTCCCTTCCCAGTGAGCACTGGGACAGCTTGGAATGTGCAATGTAGCTTTCCAAGTGTGCACAGCAAGCTCCACGGACACACCAGAAAGAGGTCTGGGAGGAGGCCATCTGGCCCATCGATCCTGCTCTCCCAGTCAGTGACATCATGGCTGATCCTCATGGTGGACTCAGCTCCACTCACCCGCCCTCTCACCGTAACCCCTTCGTCCCGATACTGTTCCCAAATCTATCTCTGCCTTAAAGACGTTCCACAAGGTGACCTCATCTGGGCGGGGGGGATCCCACAAGATTCACAGCCCTCTGGGTGAAGAGCTTCCCCCCTCAGCTCAGTCTGAAATCTGCTCCCTCCCCCTCTTATTTTGAAGGTACTCCCCCCCCACCCCCCCCCCCTCCCCCCCCACCCCGTTCTAGGTTCACCCTCGGTGGGAACAACCTCCCTGCTTCGATCTCATCCAGGCCCTTCGTCATTTTATAAAGACCCCTCCCTCGGGTGAGTGTAGTCCCAGTCTCCTCAATCTCTCCTCCCAAGGTAACCGTGTCCACTCCGGAGTAACCCCCGCCCTGTGCACCACCCCCTCCCCCCTCCAGGGCCCAGTACATCCTTTCTCAAGGAGGGGAGACCGAACCTGTACACAGTTACTCCCAGGTGTGGCCTCCCCAGCTCCCTGTACAGCTGCAGCCTAACCTCCTGTTTTTAAACTCCGTCCCTCTCGCGATGAAGGACGGGTTCCATTTTCCCTCTTAATCTGCTGCAAACCAAATGCTTGTGATTGATGCACAAGGGCACCATTTCTCTCTCGGCACGCTGCAGTTATTCGTCATTTAAATCATTGTCTGTTCTGCTGCCTGATCTGGCTGAGATGACTCTGGCGTGACCGTGGACCTTTGCGTCCCAATACTCACCTGGTCATCTCCCCCTGTAGGCATCCATTCCATGCCGGTGGGTCTCCATGACACCGTGAAGAGCTGTGATTAAAGAAAAATCTCAGTTTAAAACTCCCACCTCAAAGGGAGTTCATTTGGCAAAGAAACCTCAGCCAGGAGATTGAGACGCATGGGACTTTTAGAATTGGCGTGCCCTGAGACGGGGTGGTGTCGGCAGGGAGCCTAGACTGGGGCCTCCACAGTTTCTGATGTGCTGTTGTCACCATGTATTTCCAACCCATAACAGGCCGCTCTCTCGTCAGAGAGAGTCGACTGGGGGTGATTTCACCTGAGGGTGACCAGACCCAGGCAGGGGAATGGAACCCACACTGCTCATGTAAAACCAGCAATCCAGCCCGCCGAGCTAAACCAACTGTCTTTACACGGAGAGTGGTAAGGGTGTGGAATGCCCTACCTGCTAATGTAGTCAACTCAGCCACATTAGGGAGATTTAAACAATCCTTGGATAAGCAGATGGATGAGTTTGGGATAGTGCAGGGGACGAGCTGAGAATAGTTCACAGTCGGCACAAAATCGAGGGCCGAAGGGCCTGTTCTGCGCTGTATAGAACACAGAACATAGAACATGAGTATTGCTCTATGTTCTATATATATATATTATTGCCTTGGATGAAAATAAAGATGAGTGAGTTAGTACAGACCATACAGAGATCAGGAGAGTTGCGGATAGCGCAGAAGGACATCAAATGGTTCAGCAGGATAGAGCTGAGTTGCAGATATGTGCGGAGGAATGGCAGGTGGGGTTTAACCCCGGTAAGTGTGAGGTGCTGCACTTTGGGAGATCAAATGTTCAGGAAACGTGTCTGGTTAGGGGCTGACCCCTGAACCACGTTGATGTACTGAGGGATCTCAGGGTTCAGTCCATCAGACCCTGACAGTGGCCACGCTGGTCGATAGGGTGGGGACGAAGGTGGATGGGACGCTTGTCTTTATTGGTCTGGGGGAAACTGGGCAAAGGGTCAGGGGTCATGTTGCAGCTTCTAAGACTTTGGTTAGAGTATCGCGTTCACTTCTGGTCAGCACATTACAGGAGGGATGTGGAGGCTTTGGGGAGGGGGCCTGCAGAGCTTTACCAGGATGCTGCCTGGATTAGAGGGTATGAGCTATAAGGAGAGGCTCGGAAAACTCAGGTGGTTATCTCTGGAGCGTCAGAGGCTGAGGGGAGACTTGATAGAGCCGATAACATTCTGAGATTCATAGATAGGGCTGACGGTCAGAAGTCTGTCCCAGAGTCGAAATGTCTAAAACTAGGGGGTGGGGGGGTGTATTTAAGGGGAGAGGGGGAAAGTCTAAAGGAGGCGTGAGGGGCAGGGTTTTACACAGAGTGAGGCAGGAGTCTGGAACCTGCTGCCAGGGGTGGTGGTGGAGCAGATACAATCGGGTGGGAGGGGGGTTTAAGGGGCTTTTAGATAACACATGGGAGGAAGGAAGGGAGGGATATGGACCAAGGGCAGGCAGAAGGGAGGGGTTTAACTTGGGGCCATGTTCAGTACAGCATTGGTGGGCTGAAGGGCCGTCCCTGTGCTGTATTTTGCTACGTTCTATGCTTTCATGGGAATCGCTCACATCAGAAAGATAAAAGAGGTAACAAACAAGGCTTGGAACAGCTTAGATGACAAACAGCCAGCAGTTCCTTTGCCACACAATAGCCATCCCCAACAAGACAGAATCTTGTCTGTTGGTTGCACACAGGGACACCACCTCTGCAAGTTTCCTTCCAAATCAAATTATTCACCATCCCGACTTGGAAAGGTATCACCATTCGCTTCAAAACCCTGGACTCCCTCCCTTAAGGTATTGTGGGTCTATGTCCAACATATAGATTCCAAGAAGACAGCTCACTATCACCTTCTCAAGGGGCAATTAAGAAATGCTAGCAGAGCCAGTGATACTTCCCTCCGATGGAAGAATAAAAGGTCTATATATTTAAAAGGAGGAGAGTAGCTAAAGCGAAGATTTGTCTTGCGAAGGCAGCAGAGAAACTATCATGGGGCATGGGAAGGCAGTGTTTTTTGAGAATATGCGGTCTGTACATTTAAAAGTAGGAGAGTAGCTAAAGTGAAGATTTGTCTTGCGAAGGCAGCAGAGAAACTATCATGGGGCATGGGAAGGCAGTGTTTTTTGAGAATATGCGGTCTGTACATTTAAAAGGAGGAGAGTAGCTAAAGTGAAGATTTGTCTTGCGAAGGCAGCAGAGAAACTATCATGGGCATGGGAAGGCAGTGTTTTGAGAATACACGGTCTTTACATTTAAAAGTAGGAGAGTAGCTAAAGTGAAGATTTGTCTTGCGAAGGCAGCAGAGAAACCATCATGGGGCAAGGGAAGGCAGTGTTTTTTGAGAATATGCGGTCTGTACATTTAAAAGGAGGAGAGTAGCTAAAGTGAAGATTTGTCTTGCGGAGGCAGCAGAGAAACCATCATGGGGCAAGGGAAGGCAGTGTTTTTTGAGAATACGCGATCTGTACATTTAAAAGTAGGAGAGTAGCTAAAGTGAAGATTTGTCTTGCGAAGGCAGCAGAGAAACCATCATGGGGCATGGGAAGGCAGTGTTTTTTTGAGAATACGCGGTCTGTACATTTAAAAGTAGGAGAGTAGCTAAAGTGAAGATTTATCTTGCGGAGGCAGCAGAGAAACTATTATGGAGTAGAGGAAATGGCAGTGACTTTGACCAAATTGTTAGCGCTTTTCTTCACATATAAGGTCAACAAGTCTTACAAATTACAAACCAGAAGTAGAAGATGAAGAAGGGACTGGTTAGGAATTTGGGTCATTAATGTCAGGTAAACTGCATACAACCTTGATGTTATGATGCTTGACTCATTTCATGGAGTTCTTTGAGAAT
Organism: Chiloscyllium plagiosum; assembly: GCF_037043375.1. NCBI lineage: Eukaryota > Metazoa > Chordata > Chondrichthyes > Orectolobiformes > Hemiscylliidae > Chiloscyllium > Chiloscyllium plagiosum. The sequence continues at coordinate 50,170,362 of NW_028270188.1, forward strand.
GTAACAAACATTTTGGATACAGGGGAACCTAGGGTAGACCTAAATAATTTCTCCTCTGCCTTCATGTGAGAAATATTCACTCAAGCTACTCCCCTCCCTTTAAATGTGTCGACCTTACATTTTACCGTAGCACCCTGATTATCCAAACAAGACAGGCGTCTGTTCGGATAACGGATTGTTCGAATAATCAACCTGATTGTAAACCAGCAGTGGTTTATGAGTGCCGGTTTTCCGAACATTTCTCGGTTATCCGGCAATGCACGCCGTTTAACCAATAACTGACCTATGGTAAACAAGTGGTAACTTGAGGGCCGATTATCGAACATTTCTCGGTTATCTACCGCAGCCATAATGCCGTTTAACCAATAACTGAACGCTGAGTTGTCGAATGCCGTTTTTGTGGGCCCTTGTGATCTTGCTCAGACAATCCGAAGTTCGGATAATTGATGTTCGGATAATTGATGTTCGGATAATCGAGGTTGTGCTGTATTTAAGTGGATTTTGCAGAAGGTGCCACATTGAAACTGTGGACACAATGTCTTCAGGGCTCAGACTGCTGAAAGGGGGGGGGGGAGTGATGGTTTGTCAGGGCAGATGCTGAGGGGGATTTTGGCCCACGTAGTTTGAAAACCAGGGGTCTTTGGAATGTCCCTTCCCCCACCTTGGAGACTGGGTCACCAAGGCCGACAGAAATGGACTCTTGACCAAGTGAAGGGTGTCAGGGGTCGAAGAGTTCGTGCTGAGGGTACAGTGGGAATATTCACTCGGCTAATAATCCAGATAACACAATCTGGGACACGTGGGGGGATTTGAATTCATTAAAAAGCGAGCCAGTATTCATTGTTAACGACACATTCGGGGTCACCAATATCCGAGTGGGAAGGGACGTTACAGTGCTGCGTCCGTACGTGACTCCAGACCACACATAGAACATAGAACAATACAGCGCAGAACAGGCCCTTCGGCCCTC